>NC_139238.1:44244369-44399757 GCF_977018435.1 Lepisma saccharinum
GTCAAAAATATGCCCCTCTTGATATTGTTTTTGCTACACCTAAAACTAAACCAAAAGTGCTCATAAAACCCACACCCACCCACATCTACACCCACATATATTTACTTCCGGTCCGGTAATATGCAGAGGCCTTCTAGAATTGCTCTGTGACTCTCTCATTTCTTATATCATAAACATTGCCACGTCTCATTCGTGGGTAAGATAATGTAAGGCAAGGCTCCACGTTATGAGCGCCACTAATGCTACGCCCCTTGTGGGTACGTACTTACATGTTATTTACCACGGCTACAGATATCTTAATCTCAGGGGGATAGGTTCTTTGTTTGAGAATTCCAAATAAGAAAGCGTTTTATAGCCAAGAGGATATAGTAAAATGCGGATCTATATTCTGAGAACTTGACAAAATACAGAGAAAATATATGTATATGTATAATCGAAAAGGCTTCTTCTTCTTTTAAAAGGCTTCTTCTTCTTTTAATATGGAAAAAGCTTCTTCTTTTATTATGGAAACGTCTTCTTCTTCTTCTAAAAGGCTTCTTCTTTTAATATGGAAAAAGCTTCTTCTTCTTTTAATATGGAAAAGGCTTCTTCTTCTTTTAAAAGGATTCTTCTTTTAATATGGAAAAAGCTTCTTCTTCTTTTTTTATGGAAACAGCTTCTTCTTCTTTCAATATGGAAAAGGCTTCTTCTTCTTTTATTATCAAAAGGCTTCTTCTTTGATAATCGAAAAGGCTTCTTCTTCTTTTCTTCGTTTAATTTATTATCTTCCTTTACAGCGTAATCTTATTTATGTGCTCGCTTTCCTCCCGCTTCTTTGTCAAACAATACAAGCTATACTTGTAGAAAGAGTAGGGTCGACTAAACTGACAATAGCGCCACCTCCTATTTGACGACCAAAGGGGAATAACCAGGATCGCTAATAACGAGCGCTGCCAATGGCCCAGTGCGACTAATAAAAAGCGCAACCGAAAAGTGCTTCGGGGCGTCTAATTTGACACAGCGCCACCGGGGAACGGACAAATGCAAAAGCTGACGATGTTCTCCTCGTCAGAGAATCAAAAAGAAATTGAGATACATTTCTGAATTCATTTGCTCACTTAATAACTTTCCTAAACGTTTCATATGCGGCTATATTCTTAATTCTTTCAAATTACTATATACATCATTCTATTTACTTCTGTTATAGTATTTGAACTCTTCTTTTATATATTTCTCAATTTACTATAATATATATAATCCCTCTTCTCCGCTCTAAGTTTTTTATAATTTCCTTCACTCCTCTATATATAACGTGCTGCCATCTCTTGTCGATTCCGAGAAACCATTCCTCCTTGCAACATTCATTGCGTCATCGAAACTGGCACGTGACACAATATCCCCCTCCTTGAGGATAAAAATTTATATATTGGAAAAAATCTTTTGGAAATAGATAAATTTTTCCACTTTCTCTACATCTCGTTTGACTTTTCTCATTGGTTCTCATTTCTACAGCTTACATTGCTTTTCACTTTCACTGTGAAATTATATCTTTTGGCAGGCAGCATTTTTCCTCATCTCTCGATTTATCTCTTCTTTCAATTTTCGTTTCTAGATATCTTATCACCGTTCCGGAAATATTCGTGACCTCTTAAGTTATTTTTAGATACAAAATATAATTCTTCAATAGTTCATCTCCTGCAAGTCTGCTCGTCTGTTTTCTCCAAGATAGTCTTTACCTGACGATGTCCTGCCAAAATAGTAATTTTCGTTTCGCCCTTTTCTTCTTTCAGCAATCCCTCTACAGATTTTCAGTTAGCTCAGATTTTTCCGTTTCAAAGAACTCTCTCTCTTCTCTAAGTTGATCATCTAAGTGTTTCCATCAGCTACAATAATTCTTCACATTAGCCTTAATTCCATATCAAAATGTATCTAGATATATTTATTTTCTGGGATTACAACCCTTTTCTCGGAAAACAACCGATTCTTCTTTAACTTTTGGGATTACAACCCGTTCTCGGAATACAACCGATTCTTCTTTAGCTTCTGGGATTACAACCCATTTCTTTTACACCTTTCTAAATACACGATGACCTTTAGTCGTTTAAGCTTACAAAGAATTTATTTTACTGATACTATTCGATCTTCTTTCATGTTATCTTCTCCTTTTTTCTGAGAGTTTTCTTCATGATTAATTTCCTTCTGTGCCTAACTGTTCTCTTCTTTCTCTTCTGTTCGTACAATTGAAAAGTTTACATCCATTTTCCATATTACTTTCTTTGGCATCTCTTCTTTTACAGGTTTGATCTTTCACTATTAGTCTCATTGTTCAATGGAGTGGTGACATAAATTAGCATTCATTATTCTTTTTTAAGATATCACTTGCAGAATAGATTTTCCTCCAACGATGACTATCATATATATACATATATCTTTTTACAGGAACTAAACATCAAAGAATTAAAATTTTCCTTCTTTCAAATAGATCATTATGATTTGCCCCAAACTAATAATTCCACGAATTTTTCTTCTGGAGAACTGGAACTTTTTCAGAGAACTTTATTAATTCTAGAAACGTCTGCTTGCCAGTCTAAATAAGTCATAACATCTCCTTCCTTTGCACTATTCAGTCATATTTGTTTCTTCCGATTCTTTCAGATACTCGTTGCTTGTTATTATCTTGTTTCTCTTTTCCTTCCTCTTCTTTTCTTCTCTTTTTTCTATTTTCTTTTCTATTCTTCTCAAGATTCTTCTTCCTCCTCTTCCAACTTTCTTCCAGTAAAGAAATTACTTTCATATCTCTCTTCTTCCAATCTGGTTTCTGCCAATACTTCTTATGTTCTACATCTTCATCAAATGCAAGCTCTCCTTGTCTTTTCCGTCTCGTCTTCTTCTTCCTTCTCTTTGGCGAAGTAGCATCAAAATCCATTTGATCTATATCGACCCTTTTTAGCATATTATTAACTTTCTTCAAGTTCTTTTCTATTTTTAATTTCTTTCTCTTCTTCTTCTTCCATGTCTTTACGTGAATATACCTAAATTTCATTTTAGTTTTCTTCCATCTTTGTTTACATCGATCTATGTCAACCCCTCTTGCTATATTCTTAACTTTCTTTAGGTTCTTTTCTATTTTTAATTTCTTTCTCTTCTTCTTTTTCCATGTCTTTACGTGAATATATCTAAATTTCATTTTACTTTTCTTTCTTCTTTGTTTACATCTTCTGCTCGGCTTATGCTTATTTTCTTCCTCTGTCAGAGACTCGTCACAGGAACTTTCTTCTTTCATCTTCATTTCGACATGGATTTCTTCATCATTACATTGACAACTAAATGTTTCATCTCTTTCTATTCCTCTTTCATCTTCTTCTATTTTCTCATCTTCCTCTTCTTTGACCTCTTTAAGTTCCTGAGTGTTTTCTTCCCGTAACTTTATAGCTACTTTTTCTACCTTGCTGTCATGCTCGTCATTGGAATTTTCCTCTTTTTTTCTTCTATTTTCTTCTCTGTCTCTTCTTTGTTTACTTCGCTTAATTTTATAACTTCTTCTTCTATCTTGCTGTCCTGCTCGTCATTGGAACTTTCCTCTTTCATCTTCCAACTTCTATCTTCTATAAGGACCTTCGCTTCTTCTATCTTGTCCTCGTTTTCTTCTATTCTGGAAACGGCTAATTCTATCTTGTTTTCGTTTTCTTCTATTCTGGAAACATCTACTTCTGTCTTGCTGTCATTTTCTTCTGTTCTTGAAACAGCCACTTCTATCTGAGAATCGCTTTCCCCGGTTTTCCTTTCCGGACTTTCACTTCTTCGTTCATTTTCTTCTGTAATCTCTGGAACCTCATCTTCTATTCTTCTTTTTCTTTTGCCAAACATCTCGTCTAACTTTCTACCATACTCTTCCGCTTGCATCAATAACTTCTGCAGCATTTCCATCACGGTCATTTTTTCTATTTTCTCTTGTTTTTCCTTCACTATATTTTCTCTGTTTTCATCCTCGAATTTATTTTCTTCCTCCATTTTGGCTTTCTCTCTCTTTGCTTTCTTTTTCACAATTCTGCTAGCCGCAACGTTGGGCGCCACTAATGCCACGTCTCATTCGTGGGTAAGATAATGTAAGGCAAGGCTCCACGTTATGGGCGCCACTAATGCTACGCCCCTTGTGGGTACGTACTTACATGTTATTTACCACGGCTACAGATATCTTAATCTCAGGGGGATAGGTTCTTTGTTTGAGAATTCCAAATAAGAAAGCGTTTTATAGCCAAGAGGATATAGTAAAATGCGGATCTATATTCTGAGAACTTGACAAAATACAGAGAAAATATATGTATATGTATAATCGAAAAGGCTTCTTCTTCTTTTAAAAGGCTTCTTCTTCTTTTAATATGGAAAAAGCTTCTTCTTTTATTATGGAAACGTCTTCTTCTTCTTCTAAAAGGCTTCTTCTTTTAATATGGAAAAAGCTTCTTCTTCTTTTAATATGGAAAAGGCTTCTTCTTCTTTTAAAAGGATTCTTCTTTTAATATGGAAAAAGCTTCTTCTTCTTTTTTTATGGAAACAGCTTCTTCTTCTTTCAATATGGAAAAGGCTTCTTCTTCTTTTATTATCAAAAGGCTTCTTCTTTGATAATCGAAAAGGCTTCTTCTTCTTTTCTTCGTTTAATTTATTATCTTCCTTTACAGCGTAATCTTATTTATGTGCTCGCTTTCCTCCCGCTTCTTTGTCAAACAATACAAGCTATACTTGTAGAAAGAGTAGGGTCGACTAAACTGACAATAGCGCCACCTCCTATTTGACGACCAAAGGGGAATAACCAGGATCGCTAATAACGAGCGCTGCCAATGGCCCAGTGCGACTAATAAAAAGCGCAACCGAAAAGTGCTTCGGGGCGTCTAATTTGACACAGCGCCACCGGGGAACGGACAAATGCAAAAGCTGACGATGTTCTCCTCGTCAGAGAATCAAAAAGAAATTGAGATACATTTCTGAATTCATTTGCTCACTTAATAACTTTCCTAAACGTTTCATATGCGGCTATATTCTTAATTCTTTCAAATTACTATATACATCATTCTATTTACTTCTGTTATAGTATTTGAACTCTTCTTTTATATATTTCTCAATTTACTATAATATATATAATCCCTCTTCTCCGCTCTAAGTTTTTTATAATTTCCTTCACTCCTCTATATATAACGTGCTGCCATCTCTTGTCGATTCCGAGAAACCATTCCTCCTTGCAACATTCATTGTGTCATCGAAACTGGCACGTGACAACATATGATATTTCACCTATAAGAATAACACTACATATAGTGTCATCAGGAAGTGTATCGTGGAATTCACAGATAATTTTAATGTTTGTCCTGTCATTAACCACAACTTGTTTCCTTTTTGAAGTGTTGATGACAAACATGGGTCTCTGTGCTTTGAATTCATCTGGTGTGTAATACATGTCAGTATTGCCAGTAGTGACCCTTTTGTATGCTGTAAATGCTTCATATAATTTAAGAAAATCATCCTTGGACATGTCTAAATTATAATTTTCTCTAGGAAATACCTCATTTCTGCCATTTTTAAGATAAATGTTCTTGATGTTGCAGTTATCAAATTTACTTGAATTTTTTTCCTGATTATTGTGTCTTCCAGTCTGAAACAGTACCACCACAAAATCTGGCATGTCATATTGTATACTGGAGAATGAGTTTGTAGCATCAAATTCATAATAGGCACCAGTGACAGGCTTCTGTACACATTGATATGTATAAAATTGTAAAGGAATCTGTGGATTTTTTAGGATATCAGCTTTGTATTTAAGAGCATAACTGGCTTCATATTCAACAACTGGGATTCTTAGCTCCATACTCTGAATAAGGCACTTGTCCTCATCAGGTAGGGTATTAGGCAGAGCTTCCCCTGTAGAGTTTAATGTACTGTACCTCATCAAAGCATTATTATCATTGGCAGCTCTTCTAAATGTAATTCTTAAACCACCCTTCCACATAATATCTTTGTAATCTGAGAAGAATCCTGGCAACAGGCGCATGGGGAACAGCACTGTGTGGCTCTTGGATAATATTTTATCACCAGCCTCAAATCCACCTATTTTGTAGTAAGAAGCCTCGGTTTTGGATAATTTTAGTGTGGCCAAAGCTGTAGAGGTAATGCCAGGGTAATCTACTCTGTTTATAACAACACCATATTTTCTGATCTCAATTTCAGAGAACAGATGTGCACAAAATTTTCTACCAATCTTATATTTGAATTTGCCGGATAATCTGTACCATCGAGCTTTACAACATCAAATTTGATGTATAGATCTGCTCTGTGAGGGTGTATAAAGCCATCCCCTACATCAAGATCAACCTCAATCTCTGTGTTGGGTTGATTTAAATTTGCAAAGTCCTCCTGTTTTGGGGGGAATGATTGTAACTCATAACTCTCAATATTTTCCATTTTTTTTGTATGTATTTTTATTTAAATATTAATTTCTATGATTGCAGTTGTTGTGGCTCCAGCAAAATCAACTAATTCTTCTTTTTCATTAGTGACCATCAACTCAATGTAATGTATTCTATTATGGCACACAGGAAAATATAATGTTGGTGATGGAGTGTAGATGATGGGCTCCATAAATTCAGAGTTAGGTGTGAATGTTGCAATGATGCCAGTTTGTTTGTGAGTGCCTATGCCATTTGATTTGGTGATCATACCCTCGGCCACATTACAGTGAATATTCAGAGTCTCTATGGCTAAGAATTTAGGTATTTTAATAGCAGTGTGTTTGATGGCTGGTTCAAGTTTTGTGTTGTTCTCAAAGCCCAACAGTTCTCCTATAGTAAACAGATCCACTGTTTCTGTAGCAGACACAATCTCTACTCTGTGAGTGACAGAATTTTGAGTTAACACTATACCTCTGGGTAATTGAGCATTTAGAGTGGACAGATTATACTGCCCTGGAGTGATGACAATTTTTTGATCACCAACTGCAATTGTGTTGTTGTGGTGTGTAATATTAGGGATCAAGTACATGCCATAAAATGCTCTGAGAGCTATTGTTTTGGGATATACTATATCATCATGTAATCTAAGTTTCAATATTGAATTTTGGCTGGTGAGATGGAATACCCCCATGATGTTTTAAATACCACAAGGCTTTTTGAAAATCTTCAATTGATGGTTTATTTATTTGAGACAGATATCTAAGAACAGATAAACACAGATGTCCACAATTAACATCTTTGAAATTTTGAACACGGTTTGTAAGCGGCTCTTGTTTTTTTAAAACTTATTCATGGCACTCTTAACACCTTTGCCTTGTTTCTCCATGGCCAGATTATGGCGCTTCATTTCATCTAATTCTGCCTTATTCTTCTTGGCATCTATTACTGTTTTTGCTATGGCAGCTGATCCCCCAGCCAAGCTCCCCACAGCCCCAAGTGCTGCTAAGATGGCCGGGATAGTAAATATAAATCCACCCACATGTGATTTTTTTCTAGATTGCTGTAATTTTTTTAATTGGGGGGTACTAAGCAACAATTTCATACCATGGCCCTTGGCAAGACAAGAATTTTTTTTCTTGCGCTGCTTTTTGGTTAAAAGACTATCGATAGTTTTAAGAGATTTAAGACCTGCATAAGGTATCTGATACATAACACCCTTGGCCTTCATCCTAGGTTTATTATATACATATTCACAGCCCCCAGAAGCATCTTTGCTTACAAATCTACCAAATGCAGCCTCTTCTAATTTCTTGCCTGCAACATGTCTCTTGTCAAGATCAGTATGTGTGTTGTATGCTATGTCATGGTCTCTGCAAGCAGCATCTAGGGGATTAACACCAGGGTCCCCTCTGTTTAATCTATGGTCCAATTTTGTACCGGGACCACAATACTGATAGCCTGGAATATGTAGTTCAAATGGCAGCTTGTTTATGATGTCATTAACCAGCCCCCGACCTCAGAGATATTCCAAAATTTAGGTGGTAGAGTATTAATAATTTTTATAAGATATCCAATCCCCTTAGTGTCATTCACTATAAAATTAGACAATTTGGTGCTTATCATGTCCATAATTCCAACCTTTTCATTGTAAAAATTGTGTTTGCCAGCATTTTCCTCCCCAGCTATCACCAGCAACCTATCTACAAGTTTCCTGACATCATCAACCCACACAAATTCTTTAGGCAGGGTGTTGTATTGTTTGATTCCACTACCTGTCTTGATCTGTGACCATATGGGCTTGATTAAGTTGTATTTTGCTCCACTGCTAGACTTGACTCTTTTTTGTGTGGGATCATTGTTCTGGTATAGAGCATCTGATTTTATTAATATTTCTTTGTAATGCTCATAATCTTGATCTGTATAGCTGCCAGGTCTCTTCCTAGTCATCTGTTCCCATAATCCAGGTGTTCCAGGATACTTAACAAAACCACCTTTTTCTCCAAGATGAGATTCTGAATATACAATCAGATCATCTCCCATAAATGTTACTCTGAAATTGCCAATTCTATGTATGATGCTACCATCACGCTCTGTGTCAGCATATAAGCCAAAGACCTCATCTTTGTTGTCTTTAGGTGTGCTTAAATATTTTTGAGCAAGAAGACCCAATTCGATAGGATCCTGAGTAGCTTCAATTCTTCGAGGACCAACAGGACTAGGTGTATGAATACTAGAAAGTGGGGTGATTGGATAATCTAATATGTTCCTAGCAGCTACAGGTACAAGCTCTGTGATCAAATTTAGATTTTGCTCTGTAACAGTTTTGATATTTTTACCTAATTCACTAATAGCATCGATAATAGGCTGTTCTGTTTGCTTGTGTTGTTCATAGATTCCTCGGTTCTCTGATTTCCATCCCTTAAACCTTTTTACAAGATAATCTCTTAATTTAAGATCATCAATGATTGGCCTTTTCATGGTTATTTATATATGTTTCAATGTCTAGAAAATTGTTGATTTTATTTCTGTATTTGCCACTATTGGGTTTCCCTGTCATATCAATTGTGACAAACCCATAACTGTCCTGGTTCCAGCACCTACTGCAAAACTTGGAAAAATGATTGTAGCTCAAGTCCCCACCTACATATTCATCATGTATGTGTTTGAGGTTGGTATGATCTTGATGAAACACACATATAAAATTGCTGTTGTCTCGGATCAGGTACTTCGGTATTTTAGAAAAAGTCTGTGCCAGGTAGAAGCAATCAATGTTTTTGTGTCGGCCCTGTGTAAAAAAATTTCTAACCTTGTTTTGATTATCCAGTATAATGTCATCAAACACAACAACAGAATTATCGAGACATTCATGAAGTGGCTTAACATCTGATTCAAAAGTGGCAATATCCAGTCCATCATATAGCTTCATCAGCTGCTGATATTTTCATTGTTCCAAGCTCTTAGAGAACACATACAAGTGCCTATTTTTCCAATCTAACCAGTTGGGTGCCAATAAAAAATTATCAATCATTAGTGTAGTTTTACCATAAGCCGATGGCCCAACAATAAGACATCTAATATTATCAGGCAGCAGCATCCCATTTCTCTTATTCTGCTGTTCAGGCTCTGGCAGCCTCTTTATAACATCCCAGGTGCTCATAGTATCACTTTGTTTGCCTCGATCCAGCTGTGTTCTGGGAGTCCTAGCCATTTCACCAGTATTTTATTGCCTTTTCTGCGGATGATTTTTTCTATGAGATATGTGTCAGGCTGCTTAGTTTTGCTGAGTTCTTCTTCATAAAACCTGCCTTTGAGAATTTCTCCTCGGTGATCTTTTATTATATATGTGTATCGGGTCCCAGGTTTAATTTGAACCACTGTAAATAATTCAGTGCTCCAGTTTCTGGTAAAGCCTCTTTTGAATAAGTGCTTATATTTGCTGATTCTTACTTGATCACCAACCTTGTATTTGGCTTTTCTTGTTGTTGGCTGGTATCTAGGATAATAAACAGTCCTGATCAATTTTTGCTCATCAGATGAAGTTACTTCAGAGGGTTTCATGTTGATTGTGGAATGGACCGAGTTGTTATATTTATGTAGAAGTTCTGGAAGAATATTAAGCCATTTATAATTACCTTGAAGTGTAAATTGTTTATACATAAGATTTTTTAGGGTTTTGTTGAATCTCTCTACAATTGAGGCTTTGAGATCACTGTAACTCGAATAATGTTGTATTGACTGGCTTTTAATAAATTGTTGGAACACAGAATTATAAAATTCTTTGCCATTATCTGTTTGCAAATAGCGCGGTGATCTTCCACTCTGATTGATGATTGTCCTGAAGGCTTCCGTAACACATTTTCCAGTCTTGGATTTGAGTGGCACAGCCCAGGCAAATTTTGAAAATGTATCTATGACAGTGAGTAGATACTTGTAGCCCTTGTTGATTTTGTCTAAGTTTTTCAGCTGTCCACTTGCCATCTCAACCAAGTCACACTGCCATAAATCATCTATGCCTTTTGTGACCACTGGCAGTCTCTTATAATTATGTCTGGCTTGTCTGTGTAATTCATCAACAATAATTTGTCTAGACATAATATGTAAACAAGAATATTGCAACTATAGGGTGTTCAGCAGCTGATACTACAGGATTTTCTAAATACAGTTTGTCTCCTATTTGTATATAAAATTCCAGAGAGCCATCATCTTCAGCATAAGATGTTTCTAATGTATTGGGGTCTGTAAAATCCTCTAACTCTACACTGGTGATTTTTGCTTTGTTCTCAGCATTTGTTATTGATAAGGTAGGGTAGTGGTGTGCCTGTGGTTGTAGCCAATATTTGATCTTGATTGGTCTAAGTGTGCCCCCAACAAAAAATTGGTAATAAAATTGTGCAGGGGACAGCATATATATTTTGCCACCTGGTGTAAATGGTGAATCATATTCTTTGTTGGGGATACTGTACAATTCAACAATTACAGTATGTTTAGGATTCTCGATTATGCCAGTTATTTCTTTTTCTGCTGTAAGCAATCTACTTGTTATAGATTCAAGGTGCTCATTGATAGTCCTAACAACATCATCATGGCCTGGCTTGATCTCTATGTCCACAACAAGTTTCTTGTATTGTTGCACAATTTCTTGAAGCTGGGTGGCAAAAACAGACAAAGCATTTGCTTGATTGGATTCCATGGTCCCTAGCTGTTGCTTGATATTAGCTACAATTTGCTGTAAATTTTCAACAACTGCCAATTTTGAATTTTGGGTTGTAAGATCATGGGCCTGTCTTCTGATATCCTCAAACGGGGCATGCAGTTCATTAATATGTTGATTAGTTGGTAGAGTGGCCACTGTCTGAGTAAGTTGTTTGACCTCTGTCTGGATATTCTTGATATCTTCTGATTTCAATATGCGATTCACAGCTCTCTTAATATTTTTAAGTTCCTGTGATGTAGGCAGATTTGATACAGTATTCTGCAAAGATTCAAGTGCCAATTCCACATCATTTAATTCAGAAGCATCAACCACACCACGCATAGCATCTTGGAGCAGGGCTATATCTGCCTGAGTAGGTGTTGATTGTTGTAAAATTTCAAGTTTTGTTTGGATATCATCGATCAAGTGATGAAAATGAGATAGCTCAGATTCAGTGTTGAGGTTTTCAAGTTTTGTGATCTGTTGCTGGACACTGACAAGGGTATCTGCAATACCAGGCAAGCGGGATTCTAGAGATTCTTGTACATTTGTCAGATCACTTTGCACTGCTGCTATTGTACCTTCAAGATGGGTTATGGTACTTTGAATTTTTCCAAAATCTTCATATGTTTCAAGTTGCAGCTTAATGTTGGCAACACTCCGAGTTATTGCACTCAAAGCATCAGAAGATGGCAAGTTGTTCATAAAATTTTCAAGTGTCTCAATTTTTTCTTTAACCTCGGCTATGGCATTGTTCAGTGGGTCCAGATTAGGTATCTGTAGTGATTGAATCCGTTCCTTTAGAGTGGAAATCACTAGATCAAAATCTTCTTGTGATTTTATGCTTTTGACAATTGTTTGGAGCTGTGTCTGGACATTATTTATCTGCTCTTCCAATTGTTGTTTCAATTGCTCAGAGTTGGTGGCCTGGGTCTTAAATTTGGCTTGAAGAGCTGTTACAGCCTCCTCTAAACTTTGAAAATTATCCAATGTGGCCAAATCAGTATATTTCTGAAGCAGCAATTTGATTTCAGAATCAATTTTAAAAAGAGGGTCCATGCATTGTGATTGTAAATTTGTAATTTCTAGTTGAAGACTGGCATTGAATGTGGTTTGTAAACCTTGTAAATCACTTCTTAATTTTTTCACTCTGACATCAAGCATAAGAATCTCATCACTGTGATCTTCATGTCTTGTATGGCCAAATATATAATTAGGCATTTTGTTTTAGTGGTTATTTATTATTGAATATCTAATTCTTAATTCTATAAAAAAAGGTATAAGCTTGTCATAGGATCCCGGGACCTCAATATATAAGCAGTCACCAGCAGAAACAGTATATACAGTGCCAGAAATCATGTTTGAGTGCTTTATTCTATAAATATTTCTGCCTATTGAAACCTTGACATTACCCTTGGGGGTTGTAATAAATTGTAATTGACCACCTACAGGTAATTGGTAATGATTTAAATTATTGTTAAATATGTACAATATTTTACCTGTTTCATCATCAACATCTGTAAGTATGCTGTTCAGATGAATAATTAACAAAGCACTTAGTTTAGATATTATATCAGAAGAGGGTTGTGGTGTTGGCAGGTCCATAATAGCCTGTTTTTTGAACCCAAATAAGTTCATAGGCATGTTTATTTATTTCAAATCATGCTCTGTAATTGGGCATTGATTACCATTTTTCAAATCACAATGACCCCATGGTAGAGTATGTATGCCACATGACAAAATACATCTCTTATCATCATGTGGGTCCAGAGCCACTTTTCTTACAACATTTGTAGTCAACAAGTGATCCACACTCTGAATTCTGCATTCTGATGTTCTGACTGAACTCTGTGATTTGAGACAATCTTCATAATCTTCAAATTGGAGCTCTTTGTCAACAGTTACTCTGCCGATGCCCTTGGCTTTTTTGAGAACAGCACCACTACATGTTTCAAAACTGTACATCTTGGTCCTTAACCCAGCAAATGCCACAATAACATCACTAAGTGTCTCATCTTTTAACTTGCCAGGCACCTTTTTGTTGTAGGGTTGAATCTTTGTATGTTCACTGGTATCAAAATATTCAAGCAATGCAGGCTGAGTCATATCTTGATAGACATCTTCTGTCTGAATATCAAGAATAAAACTATCTGTGTCCATGTACATCAATTTTACACAATCACCATAAATAGGCTTGAGCACATCATAATAGAGCTTTAACATGTGTAATTTGGCCAATTCCAATATCACAGCCCCTACATAAATAGGCTTATCAAACTTAATCTTTGTTTTTTTCATGTTGAAGAGTGCCATATTTTCATCATAAATTCTTCTATAATTGAAATTAGGCTTTGCAATCAATTTTTTGCTCAGGCTGGGGTCAGTAATTATTTTAACATCAGTATGTTTTCTGACATTTTCTATGGTTTTGCCATACACTGAATTTACCATCAATTTAAGCAAGGTCTTATCAAATTGGCTCATTGCAGATGTTCGAAGCTCTGTGTTTGTATCAATATATGGTTTCAACCATCTTGAGTGCCTGAACCTCAAAACTTTGCCACCTTTGGTCACTTGAACACCATGATTCTTTAGGAACTGGAGGTTTTTATAATATATGACATAATCCTGTTTTGGCTCTAGAGTCATCATTAGCTTCTTCTGTTTAGAGCCAGGTGAACACTCAACCTCTGGAATTGGGGGCAGATCAGAAAATGTGTTGTTTAAATCATCAGGAATTGTCAGATCAACCTCTAAGAACAGGCCATAGTCATTGTCATCAAAATCCTGAAGATCTTTAATATTGAAATCTTCAACCCACTCAAGCCCTGCATATGGCAGTTTATCCATCATGGCATAACCATACAAGCTGTTGGCATCTACATACAGTATATAATTTGATGGCAGTGCTGGATCATAATCAGGAATGTATTTGTTGTTAGCTCTGGCATATCTCTGAGAGCATTGCACCATGCCCCCTCTTATACATTGCTCCATAAACAGATACATATCTTGATCTTGGATCAGATCCAATTGCATTTTAGTGTTTAAAAACATTGCAGACCATGCTAGGCCCGGAGCACTGTAAAAATACATTGGATCCAGCTTATAATTTTCCATGGAAGATTTTCTAAATGCCTGCAGTATATCGGCTAAGAGAGCCACATCAAGTTTTAAATATGCCTTGTGATAATCACCAAATGTCTGGCATTTTAAATTGTTCCACATCAATTGGGCATGGTGATAATCTTCATCAGTGATTCCAGATCCTCTGAGTTTGCTGTAAAACTCTTGTTGTGGTGGCAGAGCACACTCATCAAATTTAGAAAAACCTGTAACATAGTCATATGGATATACACCCTTCCGCCTAATTAATTTCAGGTCCTGATTTGGAAACAAAGCACATGTGATTTTAAATTGATCATCAGATAATTGACTGGCCAGTGTAGCCAGGCTAGCAGACAGAATTCTGTAAGAATCAAGAAATCTTAAGTGAATGGGAACACCATTAACTTTAATTATCTTGCTAATAGCTATATATTTCTCATTATTTTCTGCTAAAATATTTAAATTCTGCTTGTCAAACCCCTCGTACCTGATCAGATGATGAAAATCATAATTGGATGCACCATGGCAAAATATAGGGACAAATTTTGGTCTCTGGATCTTAATATTACAGCTATTACACAGGGCCATTTTGAATTTACCATCTGTATGAGAATGGTGTTTCACCTTGATATTTATATCTGAAAATTCAGAATCACATACCGGGCATTTTTCTGCATTGTTGAAATCTTCAATCTGTTCCTCTGTTAAAGGCAACATGGGTTTTGATTTTAATAAGACATTAGATGCTATGTCATGGCACTCATTTTCTATTCTATGTGCAAATTCTTTCATGGCATCTGCTCCCATGTATAAATATTCTTTACTAACCACACCATCCTGTACAACAACATAATAAAAACTAGAAGGTTCATGTAACTGGTATGATGTAATTGAAGATTCATCAGGATCTGGATTGCAGAATGCAAGGGGTTTGAGGTTTGAGGTTGTTTTTTGACCATCAAATACAGTTAAACATCTTCGGCACAACTTAAATATTCTATTAAATTTGTCTAGTTGTTTTCTTACTAAAGCTTCAAGATTATGTATCAAAGTGTAATGGTATGTGCCATCTCCTTCAATTAAGAGCAGATCAATCGGAACAGCAGAATCATCATCAAGTGTACTGATTCTGAGAGGTGCTATCAAGCAATTGCCACGACCAGTGGAACAAATAAAAATATTAATAGATAATTGTTTACCATTGATATCCCTGGCCTTTTTTTTTCAAATTTATCAATATTCTGAACAGACATTGGATATTCTAAGCCCTCCATAGCATCATCAAAATCATGTTCATGCTGTTTACAATAAGTTATTCTCTGAGGATTCGTTAAAACTGGATACAAAGCAGCTAAAATACACCACAGAAAGCATTTCTCATCATTATTTTCTATGTTAACTACAGCTTTTTTTGTTTTTAATATTGGCAGGTAATGGCAGATATGTAGAACCTTGTAATGGGCTGAATTCAGAAATATTAATATATAACTTGTGTGGAGATCCGCATAGGCTCCATCCTGACTCTTTTGCTGCAAATTCAGAGTGTTTAATATTCAATTGCTCTATCAAACTGCTTATTATTTTGTCTAAATTTGCATTTGAATATATAGGTACAGTTTCTGTTATGTGGGGCTGTGTAAATTTTGTGCCATTTGGCTTCTTATATTGTGTAAACAATTTGAGGGACAGCTTATAAGAGCCATTTTGTGCATTTAGAATTGCCTGCACATCAGGATTTATACTGTTCAAAAAATTCTTAATGTCACATCTTGGCTCATAATTGGCCATTAAAACTGCTATGGGTAGGTGGTGCATAGCGTGGCTGCTTTGCTGCTCTAGCATTAACAGGTGCTTCATGCTTCCTTTTCAGACCAGATGTAGATGGCTGTGAGGGCAATATTGATGACTGTACATAACAAGTACACTTATGCCTATTGTAATATGCTTTGCTTAATATTTTATGGCATCTTGGACATATTTTTGTAGGCTTTCTGCATTTCTTAGGGTCACAAATATGCCGGTGCCTAGCCCAATTAGAACTAGATATATTTTTATTGAATTGATTGCAATATTTCAAGTTTGGCATTTTTATTGTTTATTTATATAAAATTTCTTGGTCCAAAAAACAGAAGTATGGATAATATGCCAAAACAATTATAACAGCAATTAGTGGCTGAACTGGTGCTTTTATACCCAAACAACAGCAATAACTAGGCTCTGGTGATCCCCAATATAAAATAATTTTGCTCTATTATGCTGTTGTATAACACACTTTACAAGGTTTCAAACCTCAGCTGTATATCAGCTAGCAGTGAATATTCTCAAAATCTCACGTGTGGGGATATTATTTTGCCACATGTATTTCAATCTCACACACTTTACCAGTCCTCAAACCCAGAAGCTTTTGATTACAAAGCAATAATACAAACACTTTGCCATCAGGGGAGGCCTACACATTTTACCAGGGCTCAAACCCAGAGCTCTTGTTTACAAGGCAGCAATATTAACACTTCTCCATGGGGGGGCCTCAAACCCAGAAGCTTTTGATTACAAAACAATAATACAAACACTTTGCCATCAGGGGAGGCCTACACATTTTACCAGGGCTCAAACCCAGAGCTCTTGTTTACAAGGCAGCAATATTAACACTTCTTCATGGGGGGGGCTCAAACCCAGAAGCTTTTGATTACAAAGCATATAAGCCATGGGACTATGTCCACATTCTATTGAGTATCAGAACCCAGGAGTTATGAGCTCTATATCAGCTAAATACAGTCAAAGTTGGACTTTGAACTGTGCAATGAATATTCTGTAAGTCTCACTTGTGTATATATTATCAGAACAAGGCAAAACCTGAATTGGGCTCAGGCATACATGACAACATGCAAAAGGGTAATGTTCTTTTACTAAGAATTTCCCTCTATTACACAGAAATATTAATTGAAGTTTTATGCTCTTTCAGTGAATTACACAGAAATATCATTAATGCCCCCTTTTAGCTGTGTAGATTATATCTCTTGCGTGCCAGCATATGAAAGCCCCCAGGAATGCATAATTTATTACCGGCCAAGCTATTTCTCAGAAATGTATTAGTCTATCAGACAATTTTGATCAGGAAAATTGATGCATTTCTGAACTAAATAATTGCCCCGAGCAATAAAACTGATTAAAGATTAAGAAGAAAATAGAATTTGCAGCCTGCTTTTGTCCAAGGTAATTCTGTATTGAATTAGATCTGTAAGTTGTTAAGAGTATGAGGATATGAGTACTTTTGGTTTAGTTTTAGGTGTAGCAAAAACAATATCAAGAGGGGCATATTTTTGACAAGTTTACAGACAACAAACTGAGAGATTCAGCCTTTGCACACTTGGTCAAATCTGTCTGTTGAGACTTCTTCATTTGTACACTAGGGCTCAAAATTATTTAGATTTAACTGTGTGCACACATGGCCGATTGATTCATATAGACATCTTGACATTGTTTTAAGTGTAGCCAAATCGGGCTGTTTAATCATATGAGCTCTTCATTTGTACACTGTATGATTCTTCATTTGTACACTAGGGCTCAAAATTCTTTAGATTTAAATATGTGCACACTTGGCCGATTGGGGCATATGGGCATCTTGGCATAGTTTTAAGTGTAGCCAAATCGGGCTGTTTAATCATATGGCTCTTCATTTGTTGTGCCAATATTATCATCAATACAACTACTCGCACGAAATGATCCACCATTTTGTTGTTGAATAAAAACTATATTATAAAGAATCTCTCAGTGAAACATAAATGCCACAAAGGTTACACTTTGGAAAAACGTACTACTGCATTACATGTTCTATCTGGCCACCGTTTTGACTTTTAACCTCAGTCAAGCGAACACTAATATTTCCAATTACCCTATGGAGATAGCGGCCCAGAACGTAAACTTCGGTGCATTGCTAACTTTTTCATGAAGCACTCGTGGATTCTCAGCTACCCATAAGCGCACATTTTGCTGTTAACCACACCATCCAAATGGAAGTGCGCCTCGTCAGAAAATCACACGTTGGACAGTGTTGCATTGTTACCCTCGGCCCAATTAGCGAAGGTTCTGTTTCTGTTCATTTGTGAATTTTTGCACCACGGTAATCTTGTACGGATACATGTGGAGATCACTTTTAAGAATCCTTTGAACAGAACGTTTTGATATCCCAAGTTGTGTTGCTGCTTTTCTGGTCGATTTGCCAGGACCTTTCTGCACAGCGACGCGGACGGCTTCAATATTCTCAGGCGAACGCACAGGTTTACGATGATCACGCTTTGATTCCAGTACTGTTTATTCCACTAGAAATTTTTCATGCAGTTTGCGTACCGTTTTACTCGAGGGGGACCACCGAGTTTAGAATTGTGCACGAAAGCGCCTCTGAGTCCCCACAATGCTCTTTGTTTCGGCGAAAAATAGCACAGTTGCTGATCGCTGTTCCGTCGTAAGTCTTCCTTTGTCCGCCATGTTGTATACTCTAGCCCCCTGGGGACAGGTGGATGCACTACACTTCAGTTTTCATCACACGATATTTCCAATGACTACTGCAATTACTGTTGGCACACTTGACGTCATTCCTCATCTAAGAACTGAAAGAAAAAAAAATGGTGGATGATATCGTGCGCCACCCTGTATGTGGAAGTTAGCGTGTGGCGGAAGAGATTAACTATGGCTGGTGGAAAGTGGCTTCCTATAAGTTCCAATGTGTCTTTCACTGGGACTCTGGTGAACAAGGAAACTACATCAAAACTGACCATAATGTCGGATGGAGAGACCTTGAGTTTCTTCAGTTTCTGGACGAAATCAGCAGAGTTCTTGACGTGATGTTCACATTGCCCGACTAGAGGTTGAGGCAGGGATGTGAGGTGTTTGGCGATTCCGTAGGTTGGACTGGCTATAGCACTGACAATGGGTCTGAGGGGGACACCCTCTTTGTGGATTTTTGGTAAGCCATACAACCTGGAGGCTGGCTGCTATGCGTTGCGCTGTTAGGTGTTTGCGAATCTCTTAAGCCCGATTTCTTTAGGAGGCGGTTGGTTGGTTCTCTGCTCCACTGCTGCTGTGGGGTTCCTCGGTAGTTCCCTGTGTGCCTGATTGCTCAGAAGTCCTGCAACCTTGTCCCGATAGGCTGGTGTTGGTAGTAACACAGTTGTGTTTCCTTTGTCTGACGGGAGAATCGTAATGTCAGGGTCTGAACGGAGTGATTTCAGGGCTGCTCGTTCCTCTCTGATGATGTTGGCGTTTTAGTGGGACGGCTCTCCTGAGGGTCCGGCTGACTTCATGACGAATTTCGTCTTTGGCATCTGGAGGGAGACAGATAACCGCTCGTTCAATACCGGAGATGATGTCCTCGATGGGTAACGCTGTAGGTGTTGGAGCAAAATTCCGTCCTTTCTTGAGTATGGAAGTTTCTGCGTCATCGAGTGGCTTGTTGGTGAGGTTAATGATGATTTTCTCGGCATCCAGTTCTGGTTTACTGGGTCTTGAGGTCTCTAGAGTTGTGAACTTCTTGACTTGCTTGGTGGTGAGCTTCTGCCGGAGTCTATCTGCTTGACTTGATGTCACGATTTCAACCCATTCCCAGTCAGAAGGTGAAATCTGCGAAGAGATTTCGAGGTGTAATGAGAGTAGGGCCAGATCTATGCGATCCAACTGCTGTTTGGTGTAGTGTATCCTTTCCTTCACCAAGGAGAGGCTGGTGCATTGAAGAATCTTACTTATAGCTGGAGAATAAAGATGGTAGCGAAGTTTTGTGAAGTTCGGTGTATATTAACTTACACTGATCACCATTTCTACAGGGTTGCTCAATAAGTCACTTAACACCCCCAGTACAAGGCAACTGCAGCATGGAACATGAAAATGGCGATGACCAATCGTTGCCTGGCCAAGGGGGAACCACATTGACGTCACCCGCATTGTTGGTAGCCATCTTGATGTCCGTCATCTTGAAATCAACTTCAGAAATTTAAATGGGAAGGGGGTTTGTCTGTGACATTTGTTTTCACCTAACTTTAATTGTTGCAGAGTTAACAATACCACAAAGTTATAACACATGCTCAATATGACGTCCATCTTGCGCAACACACACGTGTAATCTTCTCTCCCATGACCTTACCACATACTGAAGAACATCAGGAGTTATTGCAGTACCGGTAACCACAATGCGTGTGCGCAAATGGGCCAGATCCCTGATTTTCGTAGCATACACCATGGCTTTCAGGTGTCCCAAGAGGTTAGGTCAGGTGAGCGTGCAGGCCATTCCACAGTCCCTCGGCGACCAATCCAGTGGCGAGGGAATTGTTAATCCAGGTACTGACGGACTATCATCCCTTAGTGCGGTGGAGCACAATCTTGCTGGAACCATTCAGGATGGCTACAATCCCCGGACAGTAAGGATGGTAAGATCTGCTCCCGTAGCAGAAGCAAGTAGCCCTCAATGAAAAATGGACCAACAAGTCGGGAACCCCAAGTACCACACCACACCATTAGCTTCCTCCCGTCACCTTGCTGGGATCTGTCCAATGTGGATTTTCGGGTGACCAGTACCGCAGATTTTGCTTATTCACCTCCCACGACACATAAAAATTAGCCTCATCACTGAACAGAATCTTGCTACCGACGGCAGGGTCACGTTGCAGTTGTGCTATAGCCCACTCACAAAACTTCAAACGCCTGTCTGGATCGTCCTCACTAAGGTGCTGCTGCAGCTGTATCTTATGCGGATGCCAGTGGTGGTCACGTACAATCCTTTGAATTGAACCCCTGCTGACACCGCTTTCCAGCGCCAGTTTCCGTGTGCTACGGATTGGGGACTTTGCAAATTATGCCAATACCGCTACAGCAGTACCCTCATCCGTTTCTGTTTTCGGACGTCCATGTCGCGGCTTGTCGTCCACAGATCCAGTATCTTCAAACTTTGCCAGCAACTGGCTGACACTAGCAATTCACATCATCACTCTTTTAAACTTTTATGTAAAGACAAAACTCAATCGTAATTCCCATGTCAACCAATACTACAAGATATGTACATACCGGTAAGTCAATATCCCGACATTTTCAGTGATTGGTCTAAACAATAAATACCACATAATCACATACTAACGATAATTTGAACAATAAACGTTTAAGCAAAAAGGAAAGGACGTGTCACTCTCCTATGCGGGAATCGCCCTTAAATTATATGTGCGTACGCAGATGATGTGACCGTAATCGTGAAAGATCGGCTAGACTTGACTCATATGGAGGCAGTACTTGAAACGTTACGAAAGCAGACGGGACTTAGTTTGAACCAGAAGAAATCTAAAATCTTACCCCTAGGGTGTAGCCCCACTCTGTGGACTGAACCTGTAACTATACCCATTGTAGATAAAGTGACAATTTTGGGAATAAACTTCACTACGACCATCACAGAGACTGTCTCCAGAACTTTTACAACTATTCTCCCAAAAATCCAGGCAGTGTTGAACATGAACCGTTATAGACAATTATCCTTACGCTCTAGAATACAGTATGTGAACATGCTTGCATTATCGAAGTTGTGGTATGCTGCGCAAGTTTTGCCTGTTCCTGCGAAAGTCGCGGCGCAAGTACGAAAGATGATAACGCGCTTCATATGGCATGCACATTTGTTTCATGTCGCACATGAAACGTTATGCCTCACAGTAAGTAACGGAGGACTGAACTTGCGCCAAGTGGAGAGACAAGCCTCGGCCTTGTTTCTACAACGGAACATTGAGTTGCTTCTGCACTACCCTGATAGTTTAACAGCAAGATTACTACATACCCTGATAGATGAAGTGGAACTGCGAACACCCATTTATCCAGGGAAGATCCCTTCCCACTACAACTATTTGAGGACAACTCTTGTCGAGTTTTGCTATCTCCTAATCGGTTCACCTCACATGGATGTCGAAGGCATGACAGTGATTTTTTTTTATAACCAATTGACTTGTAGGTTACACCACCAGCCACGAATTGTGCTTCTCCGAACTAATGTAGTGTGGTCAAACGTATGGAGAAATATATCTGCCTCTCATCTTCCTAACCGCGTTCGATCTTTGTGGTACCTAGTGGTTCACGATGCCATTGCGACTGGTGCTCGAAAGTGGCGATACCAAATGACTGACAGTGCTGTATGTTCCAATTGTCATCAAGCTGAAGACACTTTACGACATCGCGTCGTAACATGTCCCGCAACGGTAGATCAATGGAAGTATTTGCGTAAATGCATTTGTACTATATGTAGAACATCGCCCGATACATTTACTGTAGATCATTTACTGTTACCAGATTTTGTGTTCTTCCCTCTTACTAAAGTAAGAGCGGTCCAGTTTTTAGTAGCTCAATATATTTATTATATTTTAGGACATAATTCAGTGTCAATACAAATTTCGCTGCAATATCACTTCAGTGAGAATTATTACCAGATGGACCAAGCCAACCGCAAAACACTCTATGCAAATTTTTTGCAGGCCCTTTTCTTGTAAGTACACCTAATTATGTAATATAGATCTGATATATGTGTAATGTTATCATAGGATCATGTAAGTAGTCACTACTGCATAAAATAAAGAATATTAAAAAAGAAAAAAAGTGGTTATCACACGCGCAAGGTCCCCGGTTCGATCCCGGGCGGAAACATTGGTACCTTTTTCTTTCTTTCTACATTGAGAATAGCTCGTCCCTGGGAACAATTTTCATATTTTATTTGTTTTGCTGTAGATCTCTTGCCTTCTCACGCTCATGTGTCCAAATCTTATCCGTAAATTCTCTGCGTTCCTAGATCAGAGTGTGAAATCAGTATTGCTTAATTTATTTATTCCATCCACTGATGGGGCCTTCCCCTACCCAGATGGCGCGGTGGTAGCGTCATCGCCTTGTAATAAAGGAGTCCCGTGTTCGATACCCGATGGAGGGGAGGCACATAGTGTTTCGGATCTTTCGTCATCCTTATCGTTGTTCGCCCTTGCCTCTCAACGCCTCCTATCTTTCGTCGGCCTCTAATCTTTCATCGCCTCTTATCTTTCGTCGGCCTCTAATCTTTTATCATCTCATATGTTTCATCGCCCCTTATATTTCGTCTCCTCCTATCTTCCATTGCCTATCTTTCGTGACCCCTATTTTAGTCACTCGTTGCACTGATCGTTAAGCTTCCTACTTCTCCATATCTGTAGTTCTTAGTAAAATGCCACAGTACAATATTTGCTGTATTGAATTTCAACCGTGCATATTATTGAAGAAATGAAATAAGTGTAGTGGGGCGCCCTCTCCGCCCCCCTTTATTCTTATTTTGTATGTTTCTTAATTGACACAATGTGTGTTACATTCCACTCCATAAATTATTTTTCAATATATGAAAAATAAAATAGATCCTGGGTGGAAGTCATCCACGACTCCCCTTGTTGAACTTCAGCGCAGATATTTCCGTAACTTGGAACAAGGATTAACAACACGTGCTAACAGTTAATTAACACTTTATTAGTGTCGAACGCGACCGACCGCGACGCGATGTACATTGCTACATTCTTGGTACAATACAACCTTCTTGGAGAGCATTCTCCACAGACTACTCACTACAGAGCAAAAACAAATGATAAGGCAATTTGACCATGTTGGGAAAGTGTCTTTTGTACAATGTTTAACACTTCCCCTCAAAAACAACTTTCACAAGCTTCACTTTATAAAAAAAAACATTGTTACACTTTAACATAACAATAAGTACACTGCTTTTCATTTCCCACTCCCATTAAGCCACATAATTTAGCAAACCTAACTTTTGCTAATGTTTTCGTTAGAATGTCTGCTACCTGACTTTCAGCATCAATGTGTTCCACATTTAACATTTTTTCCTGAAGCTTTTCTCTTACAAAATAATAACGCACCGCAATATGTTTTGAGCGTTTATGAAATTCAGGATTTTTTACTAACTTAATAGCACTAGCATTGTCCACCAGCAGTGTGGGCATTCCTGTCAGATGAGTGATCTCATCCAATAGTCTTGTTAGCCATATCACTTCCTTCGCTCCCTCGCTGGCTGCCACAAATTCAGCCTCTGTTGTTGATAGAGCAACCGACTTCTGCTTCCGGCTCATCCAGGATATCGCTCCACCTGCATACTTGCATAGAACTCCAGTTGTTGAGCGTCTTGTTGTTGGATCTCCACCATAATCTGCATCACTGAAGGCTTCCAGGATCCCAGGATTATGATTTGAATTGTAGCATATTCCATAAGCAGTGGTTCCTCGTAGATACTTGAAAATTCGTTTCACTGCTTGCCAATCAGATAGTCTTGGACTGTCCAATGCTTGCGACACTAATCCAACAGCATAGGAGATATCTGGCCTAGTGACTGTAGCCAGATACATCAAGCTGCCAACTGCTTCTCTGTAAGGCACACTAATGTCTACTAACTGCTGTGTGTTTTCTTCCCCTGCATTTACACTTCCCTTTTCAGCAGGTATTGACACAGCATTTGCTTCACTCATGCGAAATTTCTCAAGAATTTTCTTTGTATAGTTTTCTTGACATACAAAAATAGAACCATCTTCCTTTTGTGTTATTTGTATGCCCAAGAAACAATCTAATGACCCAACCACAATTTCAAATTCTTCTTTTAGAGTTCCGAGAAAACTGTTGATATCTTCAATATTATTGCCATCAACCAAACCATCATCCACATAGATCGCTACGATCATTTTCTTTCCATTTTTCTTACGAATGAACATACTGGGATCAGCTTTGCTGCATGTAAAACCATGCTTCGACATGAAATACACAAATCGTCTATTCCAGCAACGAGTTGCTTGCTTCAGTCCATAAAGACTCCTTTTTAGCTTACACACACGACCAGTCCCGTTATCAAACCCTTCAGGTTGACACATATAGATTTCCTCATCAAGTTCACCATAAAGAAAAGCTGTTTTCACATCAAATTGAGCTAACCTCAACCCTTCACAAGCTGCAACACTCAGCACAGTTCGTACAGTATCAAATCAAGCCACTGGACTAAAGGTTTCATCGTAATCAATTCCACTCTTCTGTAGATAACCCTTTGCTACCAGTCTTGCTTTAAATCTGTAGATACTGCCATCTGCTTTGGTCTTTACTTTTAGAACCCACCGATTATCAATAACTTTCTTATTGCTTGGAGGTTCAATTAGTATCTAAGTATCGTTCTTAGCCAAAGACTGCATTTCATCTTCTATTGCTAATTTCCACTCTGCAGCATTTCTTGATGACATGGCATCTTTATATGAGCTCGGTTCTAAGCAATCTATCTGTAACACATAACCATTTTGCCACACTGGTTTCTGCACACTTTGACGATCTCGCAATTCATAACGTGGTTCAGTTCCACGAGTTACATCTCCGGTGATGCATCTGTTTCCTGTATCATCATAGTATGTAGACTCACTACCAGGGCTATCAGGTTCTTCCACAGTAGATTCAAATATTACTGATTTTTCTGGTGAAACAATTTCAAAAGACTATTTTACTGGCAAAATTGTTTCTGTGCAAAAAATAACATCACGACTGAGCAACACTTTATCAGTTTTCTGATTACAGATGCGGTAACCATCTTTTTCATCACAGTAACCAATCAGAAGACCCTTATGCTCTTTTTAGTAGTATAAAAGTATATAGGATAAGGACAGAATTTTTCAGAAAGGAAGAGCCCCTCTCATGCAGATTTGGCCATACTTAAAACTTGCTCAACATGCCCATATGAGTTTTTTGCTCTAGTGTGGAACTCTGCCTAACCCAAGGATTTTGGAAAAATTCCCGAAGGGGATTTTTCAGAAAAGAAGAGCTCTTCTCATGCAGATTTGCTACACTTAAAACTTGCTCAACATGTTCATATGAGTTTTTTGCTCTAGTGTAGCACCCTGCCTAACCCAAGGATTTTGTAAAAATGCCCTCGGGAATTTTTCAGAAAAGAAGAGCTCCCCTCAGATTGATTTGATGCACTTACAAAAGTTGCATCAGCCAGATTTTTGTCCATAAACTTGTCAAAAATTGATATTTTTTTTTGGCTACACCTGAAATTAAGCAAAACACCCACATACACACATATATACCCACACATATCCCCCCTCACACACACACACATACACACACATATACACCCATACACACACACATGTAATGCAAGAGCTCTTGCATCATGCTGTGCAACAAATTATTATTCAGCAACAAATTATGATGCAAGAGCTATTGCATCATGCTGTGCAACAAATTATTATCCAATGCAACAAATTATTAGCCATGTATTGTTTTTTAATTGCTTAATTATGATATAATATGATGATGTGTTATATTTTGATTGGTTTATTTGTTTCAGAAGTTTTAATTTGTGCTTAGGGTATATAAAGAGATTTTGTATTGCATCAGCCAGTATTGTGAGAGTGGCTGAGGGGAGCAGATGTGTTGTTACAGTCCTTCTCATACTTACAGGCCTGTTTGTTTTAATTTATATTTCTGGTATATTGAACAATATTTTGCCTGACATCCAGCTTGTTTATTGTAATCCACTCATATTTAGGGTCAGGCTTATATCTCTCCCAGCCTGTTATACAAAAAATCAATACATAACAAGGCTATTCTAGACATGCATGTCCGTGCAGGTATTTGCGGAGGGTCAGTTTAGATCAATATTTCTACTTGTGGGCTATTGGCCTTACAACTTGTCATAAGATAGGCATAGAGTTTTGATTTAAAACCCAAAAAATTATATAATAAAACCGAGGATAAAAATTAATAATAATATTAATAATATTAATATTAAGTATATACACTAAATATACAAATCACACAGCTGAACCTAACTGATATTTTTATTAAGTATAAAGTTTTGAATTGAAGCCCAGAAAATCTTATATAATAAACAACAAGAAAAATGCCAAAACAAAAATATTGTGACCAATGCAATAAAAATATATTTAGCTCTAATTGGGCCAGACACCAAAAGATTTGTAACCCAGACAAATGCAGAACTCCCACAAAAATTTGCCCCAAATGCCATAGAAAATATAACATGCAATACTTCACATATACACATAAAGGTATTTGCTCTGCACAGTCATCAACATTGCCCCCACAACCATCTACATCTGGTCTGAAAAGGAAGCATGAAACACCTGTTAATGCTTCACCTGCAAAGCAGCCACGCTATGAACCTATCCATAGCAGTTTTAATGCCCAATTAAGAGATTATCGGTTTGTATCAGAGCCAAGATGTGGCATTGAGAATTTTTTGAACAGTATAAATTCTGATCTGCAGGCAATTCTAAATGCACAAAATGGCTCTTATAAGCTATCCCTCAAATTGTTTACACAATATAAGAAGCCAAATGGCACAAAATTTACACAGCCCCACATAACAGAAACTGTACCGGTATATTCAAATGCAAATTCGGACAGAATAATAAGCAGGTTGATGGAACAATTGAATATTAAACACTCTGAATTTGCAGCAAAAGAGTCTGGATGGAGCCTATGCGGATCTCCACACAAGTTATATGTTAATATTTCTGAATTCAGCCCATTACAAGGATCTACATATGTGCCATTACCTGCAAATATCAAAAACAAAAAAGTTGTGGTTAATATAAAAAATACCGACCAGAAATGCTTTTTGTGGTGTATTTTAGCTGCTTTGTATCCAGTTTCAAGCCATCCTGAGAGAATAACTTATTACAAACAACATGAACACAATTTTGATGAGGCAATGGAGGGTTTAGAATATCCAATGTCTGTTCAGAATATTGATAAATTTGAAAAATGGGCCAAGCATATCAATGGCAAACAATTATCTATTAATGTATTTATTTGTTCCACTGGCCGTGGCAATTGCTTGATAGAACCTCTCAGAATCAGTATAATTGATGATGAATCTGCTATTCCGATTGATTTGCTCTTAATTGAAGGGGATGGCACAAATCATTACACTCTGATACATAATCTTGATGCTTTGGTGAGAACACAACTAGACAAATCCAATACAATATTTAAGTTGTGCAGAAGATGTTTAAGTGTATTTGATGGTAAAAAAATAATAAAAGGGGTTTGTAAAGTGAATGCAGAAATTGCCAAAAACAAGTTAATTGAGCATCTAAAATACTGTAAAAACCATAAACCTGTTCATATGGTGATGCCAATGCCAAGTGAAAATTGCAAATTCAAAAAGTTTGAAGCCTTGTTGGAACACCCAGCATATATTGTCTGTGATTTTGAATCAAACCTCAAACCTCTTGCATTCTGCAATCCAGATCCTGAAGAATCTTCAATTACACCATACCAGCTACATGAACCTTCCAGTTTTTGTTATATAGTTATACGGGATGGTGTAGCTAGTGAGCCACACTTATACATGGGACCAAATGCCATCAAAGAATTTGCAGATAGAATAGAAAATGAGTGCCGTGACATAGCATCTAATATTTTATTAAAATCAAAGCCTATGTTGCCTTTAACAGAGAAACAGATTGAAGATTTCAACAATGCAGAAAAATGCCCGGTATGTGATTCTGAATTTTCAGATACAAATATCAAGGTGAAACACCATTCTCATACAGATGGTAAATTCAAAATGGCCCTGTGTAATAGCTGTAATATTAAGATCAAGAGACCAAGATTTGTCCCCATATTTTGCCATGGAGCATCCAATTATGATTTTCATCATCTGATCAGGTACGAGGGGTTTGACAAGCAGAATTTAAATATTTTAGCTGAAAATGATGAGAAATATATATCTATTAACTTTAATTATTTTGCTAATAGATATATATTTCTCATCATTTTCAGCTAAAATATTTAAATTCTGCTTGTCAAACCCCTCGTACCTGATCAGATGATGAAAATCATAATTGGATGCTCCATGGCAAAATATGGGGACAAATCTTGGTCTCTTGATCTTAATATTACAGCTATTACACAGGGCCATTTTGAATTTACCATCTGTATGAGAATGGTGTTTCACCTTGATATTTGTATCTGAAAATTCAGAATCACATACCGGGCATTTTTCTGCATTGTTGAAATCTTCAATCTGTTTCTCTGTTAAAGGCAACATAGGCTTTGATTTTAATAAAATATTAGATGCTATGTCACGGCACTCATTTTCTATTCTATCTGCAAATTCTTTGATGGCATTTGGTCCCATGTATAAGTGTGGCTCACTAGCTACACCATCCCGTATAACTATATAACAAAAACTGGAAGGTTCATGTAGCTGGTATGGTGTAATTGAAGATTCTTCAGGATCTGGATTGCAGAATGCAAGAGGTTTGAGGTTTGATTCAAAATCACAGACAATATATGCTGGGTGTTCCAACAAGGCTTCAAACTTTTTGAATTTGCAATTTTCACTTGGCATTGGCATCACCATATGAACAGGTTTATGGTTTTTACAGTATTTTAGATGCTCAATTAACTTGTTTTTGGCAATTTCTGCATTCACTTTACAAACCCCTTTTATTATTTTTTTACCATCAAATACACTTAAACATCTTCTGCACAACTTAAATATTGTATTGGATTTGTCTAGTTGTGTTCTCACCAAAGCTTCAAGATTATGTATCAGAGTGTAATGATTTGTGCCATCCCCTTCAATTAAGAGCAAATCAATCGGAATAGCAGATTCATCATCAATTATACTGATTCTGAGAGGTTCTATCAAGCAATTGCCACGGCCAGTGGAACAAATAAATACATTAATAGATAATTGTTTGCCATTGATATGCTTGGCCCATTTTTCAAATTTATCAATATTCTGAACAGACATTGGATATTCTAAACCCTCCATTGCCTCATCAAAATTGTGTTCATGTTGTTTGTAATAAGTTATTCTCTCAGGATGGCTTGAAACTGGATACAAAGCAGCTAAAATACACCACAAAAAGCATTTCTGGTCGGTATTTTTTATATTAACCACAACTTTTTTGTTTTTGATATTTGCAGGTAATGGCACATATGTAGATCCTTGTAATGGGCTGAATTCAGAAATATTAACATATAACTTGTGTGGAGATCCGCATAGGCTCCATCCAGACTCTTTTGCTGCAAATTCAGAGTGTTTAATATTCAATTGTTCCATCAACCTGCTTATTATTCTGTCCGAATTTGCATTTGAATATACCGGTACAGTTTCTGTTATGTGGGGCTGTGTAAATTTTGTGCCATTTGGCTTCTTATATTGTGTAAACAATTTGAGGGATAGCTTATAAGAGCCATTTTGTGCATTTAGAATTGCCTGCAGATCAGAATTTATACTGTTCAAAAAATTCTCAATGCCACATCTTGGCTCTGATACAAACCGATAATCTCTTAATTGGGCATTAAAACTGCTATGGATAGGTTCATAGCGTGGCTGCTTTGCAGGTGAAGCATTAACAGGTGTTTCATGCTTCCTTTTCAGACCAGATGTAGATGGTTGTGGGGGCAATGTTGATGACTGTGCAGAGCAAATACCTTTATGTGTATATGTGAAGTATTGCATGTTATATTTTCTATGGCATTTGGGGCAAATTTTTGTGGGAGTTCTGCATTTGTCTGGGTTACAAATCTTTTGGTGTCTGGCCCAATTAGAGCTAAATATATTTTTATTGCATTGGTCACAATATTTTTGTTTTGGCATTTTTCTTGTTGTTTATTATATAAGATTTTCTGGGCTTCAATTCAAAACTTTATACTTAATAAAAATATCAGTTAGGTTCAGCTGTGTGATTTGTATATTTAGTGTATATACTTAATATTAATATTATTAATATTATTATTAATTTTTATCCTCGGTTTTATTATATAATTTTTGGGTTTTAAATCAAAACTCTATGACTATCTTATGACAAGTTGTAAGGCCAATAGCCCACAAGTAGAAATATTGATCTAAACTGACCCTCCGCAAATACCTGCACGGACATGCATGTCTAGAATAGCCTTGTTATGTATTGATTTTTTGTATAACAGGCTGGGAGAGATATAAGCCTGACCCTAAATATGAGTGGATTACAATAAACAAGCTGGATGTCAGGCAAAATATTGTTCAATATACCAGAAATATAAATTAAAACAAACAGGCCTGTAAGTATGAGAAGGACTGTAACAACACATCTGCTCCCCTCAGCCACTCTCACAATACTGGCTGATGCAATACAAAATCTCTTTACATACCCTAAGCACAAATTAAAACTTCTGAAACAAATAAACCAATCAAAATATAACACATCATCATATTATATCATAATTAAGCAATTAAAAAACAATACATGGCTAATAATTTGTTGCATTGGATAATAATTTGTTGCACAGCATGATGCAATAGCTCTTGCATCATAATTTGTTGCTGAATAATAATTTGTTGCACAGCATGATGCAAGAGCTCTTGCATTACATGTGTGTGTGTATGGGTGTATATGTGTGTGTGTGTGTGTGTGTGTGTGTGAGGGGGGGATATGTGTGGGTATATATGTGTGTATGTGGGTGTTTTGCTTAATTTCAGGTGTAGCCAAAAAAAAATATCAATTTTTGACAAGTTTATGGACAAAAATCTGGCTGATGCAACTTTTGTAAGTGCATCAAATCAATCTGAGGGGAGCTCTTCTTTTCTGAAAAATTCCCGAGGGCATTTTTACAAAATCCTTGGGTTAGGCAGGGTGCTACACTAGAGCAAAAAACTCATATGAACATGTTGAGCAAGTTTTAAGTGTAGCAAATCTGCATGAGAAGAGCTCTTCTTTTCTGAAAAATCCTTGGGTTAGGCAGAGTTCCACACTAGAGCAAAAAACTCATATGGGCATGTTGAGCAAGTTTTAAGTATGGCCAAATCTGCATGAGAGGGGCTCTTCCTTTCTGAAAAATTCTGTCCTTATCCTATATACTTTTATACTACTCTTTTTGTCCCATTTCTGTCGCTTTTGCTTTGGTACACGAACAAAACACTCTGTTCCGAAAACTTTCAAATGATCTACACTTGGTAAGTCTTTTCATATGGTGTCTTCTTCTCTACAGTTGTTGGTCCAGTTCTGTTCAGAACATACGTTGCAGTATTCACTGCTTCAGCCCAAAGTTTCACTGGAAGACCTTTTGAATGCAAGATCGAGCGTCCAGATTCAACCAATGTTCTGTTCTCACGTTCTGCATCCCCATTCTGTTCAGGTGTATAAGGCATGGTGGTTCTGAAATTGATCCCCTTTTTTTTCAACAAAGCCTTCACTTCCGCATTATCAAATTCCTTCCCACAGTCAGTGAGCAATTCTTTTACTACATGACCTACAACATTGACTTCAGCTAAAAACTGTTTTAGTCTTGCACTAACCTCAGATTTTTTTTCAGAAAAAACACACGTCGGAATTTCGAAAAGTCATCCTTGATATACAAACAAAATACAGTGCAGCACCCAATGATTTTGTTTGCATTGGTCCACACACGTCAGCATGGATTATTTCACCTGGTTTTTTTGCACGAGTAACCCGCTGTCCAAAACTTTTACGATGTTGCTTGCCAACCACACAGCCTTCACAAAACTGATCATCAGTTTTTACATCAATTCCGTGCTGCACTAGAAACTTCCGAACATGTTACTTACCTTGGTGTACAAACCTTTCATGCCACAGCTGCAATGTATCGGAAGCTGACACTAAGCACCCTTCAGGGACCTGTAACGTAACCCAACTTGTAACGCTGTCAAGTTACGAACGGAACTATCGATATGCGTTACAATGGCATTGGCGTTCCACACAGTACCGGACAGATTGGACCTACCTACAACCTGGGTAAATTAGGCGTACCGTTACTCAACGACCCATTCGCTTCAGGTACTGAGTGGAACGGGTCTCTGATGGAACGGGTACGATCGTACCCGTACATACTGTACCTGAACGGTGGCTACCGGGTACGAAATGGAACCACAAGTTGGTAACCGGTACTGAAGCACAATGACCAGCGCCTGTTATTAAAATACCGGTACGTGGATAGAAATGGATGAAGCGGGTAACATTTGTAACAGGAACTTACAGTACGTATCATAACAGTTTACTGTCAATCAACATTCCACAGCAGCAAATGGAATACCGATAAATATACACTTCTTTGTTTAAAACTAATTATAATAACTTTAGAAAAAAGTAATTCGTGATCTTTCTGGATTTTATTTATCCGAAAAATATGTATAAATGCTATCTAGTTTATCTTTCATTAATTTGTTAATAATGGTATCAGCTAAGCAAAAATTTTGAAGACCGTCACTCTGCAAACTATTAACAATAGAAACAATTAGTTTCAACAAGCTCGTGTATATTATACTAATTACAACGACATGCGCAGAAGGTCGATATTCGTCATTCAGGCAACCTGTTACTAGGAGACATGTGCAGTAGGCCCCATTACTTTTAAAATAGGTAGAGAAGTGAAATTGAGTTTGAAGGTAGATTATGTTAATTAGAGCACGGCTAAATCAACATGATTGTGGAAAACCGGAAGTTGATGGACGCCATATTGAAAAATGTTACTTCTTAAGATAGAGGAGTGAAACTCGGTTCAACGATAGCTTATACTAATTAAAGAATTAAAGCATGGCAAATAAACATGATTGTGGAAAACCGGATGTTGATGGACGCCATATTGAAAAATGTTACTTTTAAGATAGAGAAGTGAAATTCGGCTTGAAGGTAGCTTATGGGAATTAGAGCATGGCAAATCAACGTGATTCCGGAAAACCGGAAGTTGGTGGACGCCATATTGCAAAATGTTACTTCTTAAGATAGAGAAGTGAAATTCGGCTTGAAGGTAGCTTATGGGAATTAGAGCATGGCAAATCAACATGATTGTGGAAAACCGGAAGTTGATGGACGCCATATTGAAAAATGTTACTTCTTAAGATAGAGAAGTGAAATTCGGCTTGAGGGTAGCTTATTGGAATTAGAGCATGGCAAATCAACGTGATTCCTGAAAACCGGAAGTTGGTGGACGCCATATTGCAAAATGTTACTTCTTAAGATAGAGAAGTGAAATTCGGCTTGAAGGTAGCTTATGGGAATTAGAGCATGGCAAATCAACGTGATTCCGGAAAACCGGAAGTTGGTGGACGCCATATTGCAAAATGTTACTTCTTAAGATAGAGAAGTGAAATTCGGCTTGAAGGTAGCTTATGGGAATTAGAGCATGGCAAATCAACATGATTGTGGAAAACCGGAAGTTGATGGACGCCATATTGAAAAATGTTTCTTCTTAAGATAGAGAAGTGATATTTGGCTTGAGGGTAGCTTATGGGAATTAGAGCATGGCAAATCAACGTGATTCCAGAAAACCGGAAGATGGTGGACGCCATATTGAAAAATGTTACTTCTTAAGATAGAGAAGTGAAATTCGGCTTGAAGGTAGCTTATGGGAATTAGAGCATGGCAAATCAACGTGATTCCGGAAAACCGGAAGTTGGTGGACGCCATATTGAAATACGTTAATTCTTAAGATAGAGGAGTGAAATTCGGTTTTATGATATTATGGATATTATTGCATTGGAAATCAACATGATTAGGGAAAACCGGACGTTAACGGAAAAATTTACTTTAATATTCCTCTTTCCTTTGGTGATTGCTTATGTTAATTAGAACATGGTCAATTTATATGATATTATAAAACCGAAAGTCGATGGACGGAATAATGAAAAATGCAATTTATTAAGATGAAGAAGTGAAATTCAGTTAGATTATTGCGCTTACTAATTCGAACATGGACAATGCATATGCTGTCTGTAAAACTGGAAGTTGATAGACGCCATGTTGAAAAAGAAATACATTTGAGTGTCGATTTAGTTTTTATTTATTAAATATTAAATATGAATTCCATCAAACTCAGGTTTTCCAGAATCATGTTCATTTGTCATGCTCTAATTCCCATAAGCTACCATCAAACCAAATTTCACTCCTCTTAAGAAGTAACGTTTTTCAATATGGCGTCCACCAAATTCCGGTTTTCCACAATCATGTTGATTTTCCATGCTGTAATTTCCATAATCTACCATCAAACCAAATTTCACATTTTTCAATATGGCGTCCACCAACTTCCGGTTTTCCACAATCATGTTTATTTGCCATACACTAATTACCATAAGTTACCATTAAACCGAATTTCACTCGTATATCTTAAGGAATAGCATTTTTCAATATGGCGTCCATCAACTTCCGGTTTTCCACAATCATGTTGATTTAACATGCACTAATCAGCAAGATCTACCACCAAATCGAATTTCACTTCTCTATCTTAAGAAGTAACGTTTTTCAATATGGCGTCCATGAACTTCCGGTTGTCCACAATCATGTCAATTTGCCATGCTCTAATTCACATAAGCTACCGTCAAACCGAATTTCACTTCTCTATCTTAAGAAGTAACATTTTTCAATATGGCGTGCATCAACTTCCGGTTTTCCACAATCATGTTGATTTAACATGCACTAATTAGCAAGATTTACCACCAAACCCAAACCGAATTTCACTTCTCTATCATAAGAAGTAACATTTTTCAATATGGCGTCCATGAACTTCCGGTTTTCCACAATCATGTTGATTTGCCATACACGAATTAGCATATGCTACCACCAAATCGAATTTCTCTTCTCTATCTTAAGAAGTAACGTTTTTCAATATGGCGTCCATCAACTTCCGGTTTTCCACAATCATGTTGATTTAACATGCACTAATTAGCAAGATTTACCACCAAACCGAATTTCACTTCTCTATCATAAGAAGTAACATTTTTCAATATGGCGTCCACCAACTTCCGGTTTTCCACAATCATGTTGATTTGCCATACACGAATTAGCATATGCTACCGTCAAACCGAATTTCACGTCTCTTTCTTAAGAAGTAACATATTTCAATATGGCGTCCATCAACTTCCGGTTTTCCACAATCATGTTGATTTAACATGCACTAATTAGCAAGATCTACCACCAAACCGAATTTCACTTCTCTATCTTAAGAAGTGACATTTTTCAATATGGCGTCTAATTTCCAGTTTTACCAAAATAATTTTGATTGGCAATGCCAGGTCAACCCGAATTTCAGATCTGTAACATAGATGGTAATTACATAAACTATCATCATGTCGAACTTTCAATATCTTGCTAGAAAATATTTTTTTTAAATATGTTCACCTTGCACCCAATATTACGTGTATTGGTTATATATAAGTAACATTATTAATAACAAATCTCACGATTCCATATTTTATATATATACAATTTATATTTTATTGCCTACAACCTCAATTAATATTAGTTCTTATCGATTTTTCAAGAATTCAACAATGAAAGTTTTAAAATGAAAAGTTACGTGACATATATTTTCTGACCCATTCAATACCCATTTGATTTGTTGAAAATAGGTTTTGTTACAATTGTACCCGATCCTAAAGTTCAGATATACCCATCATGAATTTGTACCGGTATGATTCTAAGGAGAGGTACGTACCGTAACGGAACCGGCATTCAGATAAGGAACAAGTTCCATGCTTTCTGGTACGGGTATTTTAACGTTTCACTCTGTGTACCCAAAGCTGTCGTCCCCGAAGCACTCTCGGGTACGAACGGAACGGTATAGCAGAAGCGTTACTGTTCGCCTTACCAAGAGGTTCTGGTATTTTCCTTGGAACGGTCCACAGCACTTGGGCCGGTACGCGGTACCCGGTACGGAAATAACGCGGAACGGTGACAAATACCAATGAATTGCGTTACGTTACAGGTCCCTGCCCTTCACCAGGATTTTTGGGGGGTAATGCACGCATGTGCATTTGGTACAAACCACTTAAAGTAATACTTCCCCATGCATGTACATTACCATTCTTTTTTAGCAAACATTTCATGGAGTCTGCACAGAATAGAAAACCTCTTTTTGTAGTAGAGTTCACAGAAAATAAATTCTTACTGATATTTGGCACATACCCCACATCACGAAGATGATTTTTCAGCCACCTACCATTGACCAACATTTCCACATTCACTATACCACTGCCATGTGCTAATATGATGGCTTTATTTCCCACCTGTAATTCCTTTGGTGCTGGGAATTTTTGGTACTGTAGAAAGTAGTCCTTCCGGTTAGTCATATGTGCTGTGCTTCCACTATCTGCAATCCAAACTTCCGAAACAGGACAGTTCGATTCAAAGCTCACAAAGGCTCCTCCTTCTGGAACACGCTCACTTCCACTGGTTGAAGATCTATTTAACACCAACTTGCATTGTTTGGCAAAATGGCCTACCTTGTGACATTTAAAACACTTTTTCGCTTTTTCTGGACGTTTCTTGTGTTTCTTCGGATCATCACTTTTCACCACAAAAGCTGTTGTGTCACTACTCTTGTTGGGAAGTCTCATTTCAATTAGCCTAAGTCGTTCAGTTAGCCTGTCTACAGTACGCTCTTCCACTGGAACTGATTCCCATACACTTTTGAATTCAAAATATTCACTAGGTAAGGTAGACATGATTCGACTCATTAGAAGCAGTTCTGGAACCTTGGACTTCTTGAGACGTTCCATTTCGTCATTCATTTCACGAAAATTTCTCTGTAATTTGGACATGTATGTTGCAATGTCTTCCGCTGCATCTTTGGATTGATTGAAGAACTGCTCTGACAATCTGACCATCTCGGCCAGTTCTTTGCACCTTCGAGCTTGTCTACTGTTGTCTTGAACTCCATCTTCAGCAGCAAACGAAACACGCTTCTTCCGAAAGTGCAAAACTCTCACCAGTCCGGTAAAAAAAAAAAAAAGAAGGTAAAGTGCTCCCCTGTGCTTAGCACAACGCCATGACACTTCATGTTGTACTCCAAAGAACGACGACACTTACTGTTGCACTCCGACAAACTACCAAATTTCACGGGCGCAGTGGAAGCGTGCTGGGCCCATAACCTGTTGAACTTCAGCGCAGATATTTCCGTAACTTGGTACAAGGAGTAACAACACGTGCTAACAGTTAATTAACACTTTATTAGTGTCCAACGCGAACGACCGCGACGCGATGTACATTGCTACATTCTTGGTACAATACAACCTTCTTGGAGAGCATTCTCCACAGACTACTCACTACAGAGCAAAAACAAATGATAAGTCAATTTGACCATGTTGGGAAAGTGTGTCTTTTGTACAATGTTTAACAATTAGCAGTGGCGTCGATTCGGTTCCAAAACCAGGAGGGCAAGGTGTCAAAACTGGGGGGGCAAGGATAAGGTTTAGCATAGTGCGGGGACAAAAGTGGGGAAAATTGGGAGGCAACTAAATAACTGTTAAACTTGCGAAATCATAAAAATTAGTCATTACTTCTCTTCTCAGGTCCTAAGAGATTGACAGAAGTACCCTAAACTTGTAAATGTTAATAAACCTGAAAATTTTGGGGGGAATCCCATCATGTTACGCCTATGTTCCCAGTTACCAAAGTCTGAAAATACAAAGATTTTCATTCCAGAACCTCACATAGGACAAATTTGGGGAAGGGGACAGAATCGAAACGGACTAGTCTGCTAAATAATAAGTCAATTTTTTTTTAGAAATCATTACTCTTTATTTTATTGTTCCATATTTCCTCGGAGGTTAACAAAATACCTTCAACTTTAAATGTTAATAATCCGGTAATTTTTCGCGGCAAGCGCCCCCTTGCTCCCGCCAAGTCACACATGCGCTCGTTAGTCTGCAAAAATCAGCCATATTAATAGAGGGGATCAACTACTTATTGCCAGTTGTTTCCGTAGTGTAGTGGTTATCACGTGCGCCTCACACGCGCAAAGTCCCCGGTTCGATCCCGGGCGGAAACATTGGTACCTTTTTCTTTCTTTCTACATTGAGAATAGCTCGTCCCTGGGAACAGTTTTCATATTTTATTTGTTTTGCTGTGGATATCTTGCCTTCTCACGCTCATGTGTCCAAATCTTATCCGTAAATTCTCTGCGTTCCTAGATCAGAGTGTGAAATCAGTATTGCTTAATTTATTTATTCCATCCACTGATGGGGCCTTCCCCTACCCAGATGGCGCGGTGGTAGCGTCATCGCCTTGTAATAAAGGAGTCCCGTGTTCGATACCCGATGGAAGGGAGGCACATAGTGTTTCGGATCTTTCGTCATCCTTATCGTTGTTCGCCCTTGCCCCTCAACGCCTCCTATCTTTCGTCGGCCTCTAATCTTTCATCGCCTCTTATCTTTCGTCGGCCTCTAATCTTTTATCATCTCATATGTTTCATTGCCCCTTATATTTCGTCTCCTCCTATCTTCCATCGCCTATCTTTCGTGGCCCCTATTTTAGTCACTCGTTGCACTGATCGTTAAGCTTCTTACTTCTCCATATCTGTAGTTCTTAGTAAAATGCCACAGTACAATATTTGCTTTATTGAATTTCAACCGTGCATATTATTGAAGAAATGAAATAAGTGTAGTGGGGCGCCCTCTCCGCCCCCCTTTATTCTTATTTTGTATGTTTCTTAATTGACACAATGTGTGTTACATTCCACTCCATAAATTATTTTTCAATATATGAAAAATAAAATAGATCCTGGGTGGAAGTTACCCGCGACTCCCAGTCATGAGTCTCGGAGGGGGTCGCCCCCTTTAATTTGCCCTTGGCCTGCGCCTATATACTCTGTCCCAGGAATCTGTGGAGCAAGACCGCACATATCGGCCGTGAAGGGGGTTGGCGGAGTAAAGCAGTGTACGCTTCTGCAAACTCTCATGGGTTCATTGGCCGAGACCTCTAGAGTCGCTACTTGCGCAGACTTGTTTTCGTTCGCTCGCTCCAGAGATACCCGGGATAGAGTGTACTCTTCTAGCGACACTACTCTTTTCCACTGCTCTTGGGAGACCTTTGGATGGCCTGATCCATGCCAGATGTTCATCTATTATTATTATTTCTTCAATGTAAAATCCACAATGAAGCAATGTAATTTTTCGTCACTCATTTTCTAGAAGGTTTACTTGCTCCTCAGGTCTAAAGAGGTTAACAAAAGTTGGAAATTATAATAAACGTGAATTTGGGGGAGGGGGACAAGTCCTTCCCCCTTGACCCCCACTGAGTACTCCAAAGTTGGTGGCAAGATTGTGAGGTAGCCACTCAATGTGGACTTTGAGCTGGTTAAACCGCAGTGTTTAGAAAGCAGTTTTTTTTAAACTGTTTACACATATTTCAAAAGAAATGAGAAAATACACCTCATGCCCGTAGCGTGTACTGCTTCGCTCTGCCCACTCGATTTGCTCCCCTCTCTGTCGCTATGCGCGTCCTAGCTCCTCAGATTGCGGGGAAAGAGTTGTAGGTCTTATTCTCGGCATACGACACTGACGTGTGTGTGTGTGTGTGTGGTGTGTTGTGTGTGTGTGTGTGTGTGTGTGTGTGTGTGTGTGTGTGTGTGTGTGTGTGTGTGTGTGTGTGTGTGTGTGTGTGTGTGTGTGTGTCTAGATAGCGATATCGAAAGAAAGAAAAGATTGAGAGGAAACAGGCAGAGGAGAAAGAGGATGATGGAGAAGAAGAGGGGAACGATATTTTCTCCCCCAAGTTACCTATCGTCTCTCTCTCAATTTCTCTTGTTATATCTTTCTCTCTCTCTATTTCCGTATGATTGTTCCTCTTCCTGTGTACTGCTTCTTTTTGGGGAAACGATATGGCACTACAGAGTCTATTATTTCTGTTTCTTTTTCTCATTCTAATTCTCATATATATGTATGTATATACACACGCACACACAATCTCTTCTTGTTATATCTCTCCTATCTCTATATATTTTTATATAATCTAAATAAGTTCCTTCACCTCCTCTGTCGTTCATTTCTTCCCTTACAACCGCTGCGTAGAACTTCTTCTATTTCATTTGTTACTTTGATGAGACTGGCTTCATTTTCACTGGATCATCTGCAAATAAGAGAACTAGAAACTGGTACAGGTAGATGTTGGTGGAAAGCCCCACAACGCCGTCAACGTCTCTACCATCTGTGGGGGCCTCTTTTGTTTACAGTTGGAGAGGGACGCAAGGCCGCTCGTACCTTACGGCCTTGCGCCGGAGAACCAACTACCTACCCTACGTACAAGAACAACAAGCACATAGAACAACCTTATCTACTCGACTCTAGCGTTTCTTGGGTCGCAAGGCTCGAAACCACCCTATCTCGGCACACTTGCTGAGGAAGGCTACGACCCAAGAACAACTAAAAGTACCTAGCGTACCACACGCATTCGACAACTATATCCACTCGACTACAAAAGTGCTCTGTAACTCAACATGTTATGAGTGGAATAATCAGTGTGCGAATTAACGGGGAGCGGGGGGTACAAGGGATTTCCACTTATAAAAGACAATTATTCTTATCCCTGCCAGGGATGCTTTTATGCCCCTCAATGAAAGAGAGATTGAAACCATATAATACAACATTTCTTAACTATGGAACAATCACAATGGCAAAGTCATTCGTGTCCATTAATGGTCCAGCCATCAAAGATTTCGTTACCGAAAAGTATGCAGCCTTGTGGATTAATTAAGGACACTATTCTGCAACTGATCCACTGACCGGGACAACATCAGACTGTTTTCCACTAAAGTTTTTATGGCATAGTGCTGATATTTTACATGCATTGAAATCCTCACGAGAAACACGTACGTAGGTAAGTTAGATGGACGTTAAATTTGAACTTGGCAATATAAAGTTGGTCAAGTTTTCGATGTTACTAGTTGATTGGATTGTTGTTTAAATCCCAGTTTGTGAACAGATAGGTTAATCGGGACTGAACCAACAGTTTAAAGTGGGTACTGTTTCTAAATTACGTGTAAATATTATCATAGGATTTCATGACCTAGGTGAGAACCAATGTGAGAAAGTCCTTTGAACTGCAAGGGAATTGTTTAAGTTACTGACTGGTAATATATTATGCAAATTTACGTAACCAAAAAATGGAGGTACATTGCACATAAAGTGAACTTCAAACATAAATTCAAATTCAAGTACCCCAAAAGAAACAGTTTTAAAAATGAAAATACAAATATACCAAAGAGTGGGTATTCCCCCTCCCCCGCCCCCAAAAAAGCAGAATGCTTAATTCGCACAATGAGAATTTAATTTTACCAAGTTCTAAGGTCTTACAGGTACTCACGCAATCAGTAATTGATAAGTATCTGAACGCAGTTACTAAGATACTGCTTTATTTGTCAACACTGCCCAATGATTACTTCCGAATTGTTTTGCCCCGAAGTCATACGAAATAAAAATGAGACATCCAGATCTTAAAATAATCACTCCACTTCACGGGCGTCAGGGACGTTGTAACTCATCATCAAGGAGGGGGATATGGTATTTTTGCTCCCCCCCAAGTAGCTTCCTAAAATAATGAGACTATCTTTTTCGAACTTACAAACATGGATCAGGGCAGGCACGTATCCAGGAATTCCTTTCGGAAGGGGGGGGGGGCTGAACACAGTCTTCATTTTAAAGAGCATAAATAGAACCTCACAATTGTATGTTTAAGGCCAGTGGCGGCGATTAGGTTCCAAAACTGGGGGGGGGGGGGGGGGTTGCACGGAAAGTTTACTTTTTCTTGGCAGACAAGGCTTAGCATTAAAAGGCCACAGCGTGCAGGCAAACAATGGGGAGCAACTATCCCATGAATCGTCGCCCCTGTTTGAGGCTGCCATTTTAATCAGAACATAATATCGGAATTTTTTACCTCTCGACTCCTCTGTTTCCATGCATTAACATTGTGTGCCGGAACCATCTCAGTATGTGAATTTGTCCATTTCTTCTCATCAGGCAGCAAAACATCTATGGTGTCTTTGAGTGTTTTTGCGAAGCTGTTACACATGCACCGGACAATGCGATATTCAAAGTGTGGGCTGCGAACTGTTTGCACCTCAGCTCTTATAAAAGCCGAAACCCACCAAATTGTTCATATTTAGGCCTAAGCACTCGCAAGTATTCAAAATTATCTGTCACAGCTTCCTCAGTCTTGTCATATATCGGCAAGAGACAAAAGAAGTATTCCAGAATACAGCTGGATCGCAAAACAATTCATGCACATTGAAAACCCTTCCGATAGCAACACTTCTAATGTTTCGTCTCACAATATAATCAAATGCTTACTCAGTTATATCCAGTGATATGCCCAAGGAACAGTTGGTGGGGTCATAACCCCCATTTGACCAAGTACTCCTTAAAAAAAAGAACGTTAAACACAGGAAAAGATGACAAAATGAGGACTGACCACCAAAAATAGTATGTGTAACCCCTCTCCCTTTCGAAAATACTGGGCACACCACCCTTTATCTCGGACACATTTTTTAAAATCAATTCACCAAAAGTTTTTATCATTTCGTATTGGACTGAAGTAAGATGCGTTCTTCCTGCAGGTTTGGATATTATCCTTTAGGGTGCTTTCGCCTGCTTTCGCACCTAACCTTAACAAATCCCTAATTTTCCATCCTTGTGACTTGGATATTCAAGAATTAGGAAGATTTCAAGACAGAAGGTGGGCCTCCCAGATGGCGCAGTGGTAGCGTCATCGCCTTGTAATCAAGGGGTCCGATTTCGATACCCGGTGGAGGCACATACTGGTTCGGATCCCACTTTAAACCGTCCCAATTAGCCTTACTGTGCATAAAGTGGACTTAAAACACCCAATCAATCAAATCAAGACAAAAGGGGCACGCAATACAAGTCGTTTGGAACGAGTCAATCAACCTAACTTTATCTAGTGTAAACAGAAACATTTCCTGGGGTATCGAGCCCCTTAATCCCCACTTTGGGTACGTGCTATTTACAATAACAGGGTTATAGCGTATCGTTCCTCTGGACGCGGGGATCTTAAATAGGGATGTACTATTGGTACTAGTTGATGGTAGAGATAGCCCTGAACGGGCAGGTACAAATATCTAACTATTCATTAAAATAGACTCATGATTCGTTTCCAGACTGAAGTGAGCAATGCAAATGGCAGAATGGGTGTAGACTAGCTTACCCTGTTCGGTTTAGAAATAAGACCAGTAGCTCCTGCTTCTCCGATGTTTCCAGATTAAAAGACCTTGTGTCGCTCTCATGCGCACCTATTTAAACCCTCGCTTGGCCTCTCGTCACCTTCTGCCAAAGGCCAGTGTTCTTACCATTTCCTGTAGAAAGCTTATTCTACACATTTCTGAGCAGGAGCTGACAAGGTCTGCCAGGGTCAATATTTCTTAATCGAACAGGGCATGGTACGACACTCCCTCTTGCGAAACAATTTCCAAAATTGAAATTGTAATAATTAAAAGTTTAAATTGAACCTTCTGCCATTCACCAAAATTTAAAAGGTTTTGTTTATTACATGAACAAAAAGGATACATAAAATAAAATAATAATAAAAAAAAATGTCGGAGACCCTTCACCGAAAAGTAAATGGAACAGAATTAAGCTCAAGCTTGAATGCTGAAAGAAAGTATTTTGTTTTCATTAGCCACACGCTGGAAGAGTCTTTCGTAATCAACAATGCTGACGGTTGGTCAACATGCGATATAAAGTGTTGTTCGGAGGTCCGTGGAGTCAGCGGAAAGTTCAACACACTGCATCGTAACGCGATACATGCGAATGTCTTCAGAACAAGTGCTATCTACGCACCGAACTTAATCCGTGAGAAACCTTAAGGCCGCATGCTCGCAATCTTCCGCCTCATCAGGATGACAGTTCGAGGCGAGAGCAAAAAGACCATGGTAAACACCAAGCTCCACTGGACTGCGCACAACCACACGAAGATTAAAAAAAAATATTTGAAGATGATGTTTTCACTGACGTTCGTAGCACACTATGACCTGAGAAATCAAAAGGCAGGGCAATCCAAATACACTCAAACCCCGGAGTCCTGGGGTACGAAGCACTGTTCCGGGACATACACGGTCCTTGACCGATCACAATTTCACTGGGGGACCGGATTCGAATCCCGGTGTGGAAAGTTCCGGAATACTGTTCAGCAAAGGTCAGATGAAAAGACGTTGGCCGTGGGGCGGGCGAACACAGGGTAGTCCATGGAAAGCCACTCCAAGTAGCGTTTCCACGCCCCAAAATATGCGTTGTTCAATGGCGGACACTGGGGGGGGGGGAATGTTAGGACAGGCCCCCGAAAGTTTACAGCAGACGCCATTGCATATTTCCGGCACACATCGAATTTCGACACATTTCGTACGCTGGTTGCATGCGAAAACGGAAGGTGTACCGTGCTGCAATCACTCCAAGAAGGGGAACAGTAAATATGGCCACTGGTAGGATGAAACTGTTCACAGTTGACTGGCAGGTTGCTGATCCACAGGGGTGGGTCTCAACACATTTGGGTCGTTGACTGTACCCGGAAAGTTCCAATATGTGGTGAAATACACTGCCTGGCCTTACAGAGCAAAAAGGGACGATGTACATGAAAGATGTTCATGCTTCTTCTTAAGGGGGTTAGAGTCGTGGGGGGGGGGTTGCTCTGTAAGATGACATTTCTTCTGATGTTTCTGACGCTGTTCCGATCCTGGGATGTCACTTGGAATAGGATTTTCGGTGCTGCTACGTGACATACACCGCTGAAAACCAAAGGAGGCTGGTGAGCTCCAAAGCCTTCAGGAATGCGTTCTTCTTCTGGCCTCAAAAAATCGCTGGACTACTTTCGAAATTCCTTGAACTCGTGGAATTCCCGAACAGGGGAGGAAACAGGTTGGACATGGGAAAACTACATTGCTCTCAGTCATTCAATATTGAAAATATATAAAAAATGTGTAAAGTAATCGTCTTCTATAGGCAAGTGAAAATCATGAGTAAAGATAAGTAAACTAAAATAAAATAAACTCCCCAATAAGTGATATAAATTATAAAACAAAGTTTGAATGAAGGCTAAAGAAAATAAAAGGCGGAAAATGTCATTTGACGCCTTAACACTGGAACACCATTAAAATGAAAATCTGACTTCATCAAAAGTAATATATGTATATATTGACTAAATTATATATATATATAGCCCCTGGCTTCTCCCAAATATAAAATAATGTGCAATATAAAACTAAAGTTATGACATGGCACTATAAAATAAACGAAAATATGTAGGATTAAATATTGATAAATATATAAAAGTAATATGTAGATGGTATCAAATATATCCCCTGGTATCAGAAGGTTAACCCGACGAAGTCCATTAATATCATGTCAGAAGTGTCAAAGCATTGTAAAAAATGAGGAACTGACGAAAAAAATAATTGACCCAAAATTTTGTAACGTCACAACCGTTAAAACGGACCTAGCCACAAGTAAATTCGGGATCACTAAGATATAATAAAAGAGTAAATGACATGGCTCCAATGACGTTAAGATCATTAATTACGAAAGGTACATAATAAAATGGATGAATAAATCAAGGCGACATAGTGACGCACTGTTAACGCTCACTAGTCAAGGTTGGTTTGCGCTTGCATACGCCTGACGTATAGCATAAATAAACAGTTAAAATGAAGTTCCAAATTAGTAATAGGATAATAGTAAGGGGAAATGGGACAAAAATATTTCATGAAACTTGGGTTCGTTCGCGATTGACTGATTTAATTTCTCCATGGCCAGTCGAAAGTCAGTCCAATCAGGAAGAATTACATTTGAAAAATTTACAGAGGTATTAAAAAGTGGAGAAATTGCTCGAATAGCTATTTCTGTATCTAAAACTCTACGAGTGTGGATGATTTCATCATCAAAAATCAATTGATCAAAATTCTTATAATTACAGAAAAAGGATGTTCCTTCAGACACTGTTATTGTCTTGTGTGTATTTAAATTGCCGTTTAAAGTTTGTGATTGGAGGAATTTTCCTCTGCCGGAAACTATCACTCCTGTTCGAGTGCGAACTTTCGTGAGGTGGCCCCCGACGTTGGATTTTATTTCTGTGGAGCAGGAAATAGTGGAATTATGAAATAGAATATTTGTTAAACATTTTATATTATCGTGAATTGAAAGTTCCGTATGAATACAAACGTAAATAAAGGAATTAAATTTACAATGACTATCAAGAATTTCCACGATTTGGGTTTGACCATTATGTTCCATTTTATATGATAATTGGGGAACCTTAACCCGGAACCATTTATTATCAACAAAAGTGCCAACATTTATAGTCCGATAAACGGGAGAAATAGCGTTACGAAGTAAATTGGGAGTTTCTAACAAAATATGAAAAGAATGAGTGGATAAGTCATAATTGACAAGGTAGACATTGGTTAAAGCGTAAAAGAGACCAAGATCCGTCATATACAGGGTGTCCTTAAAGTCAGAATGAAGACTGAGAAAAACACGGAGCCAATCGGGAGAAATCATATGATAAGACAGTTTATTCATCGATAGATCGGTTACCATAAAATCAATACGGGTAAATAATTCTGAAGCGTGCAAAAGTGCCATTAGGTGCCTTTCTTCCGTATAGATGTCACAAAATTTCGAAACTAAATCCGCTTTAAGAGCAATAAGAGAACGTTTGAAGATTACCAAAATGTTATTAACAACTCGGAAAGTCTGGATTTCGTCTTTCTTCATTTCCTGTAATTCTGCCTGAATCTGATCTTGATTATGTTTTAGAGCTTGAACAGAAGAGCTAAGGTGATGAATTGAAAAGGAGTTATAAATTGAAAGACCCGCCGAAAATAAATTCATTAAATTAAAGAAAATCGATCTTTTCCCTCGAGTGCTCCCAGATACATTTTTCCACACCCCATGGCAATTCGGCCGGCTATCGCTGGTTTTAAAACGACAAGGGAGGTAAAGTGAAATTTCGCGTAAGTATTGCTGAATACGATCATGGGTATAATTTTGAATAGCTGACCACTTAACACAGCCTGAGTGGTTATCAGTCCGAATGTTAATATCAATATGAATATTGGCAGTTGTATATATGTAATTGGAACTGTGAACCATAAGACCTTGTTGTTCGTAAAATAAGCCCAACCCACTTACAAAAATATCCTCATTTTCATTTGCAACTGTATATTGAAAGGTGGGAAGGGTTGTCAGGAATAGAAAAAGACACCTCCAATAAAATTGCGCGATGTCAGCCATGCTTGGTATCTGGAAGGGAGAGAAAAAAAATGTTTGTGACGTGAACAAATTGATCTAAATAAACTGAAAAAATGAAAAAAACCGGTATAGAATACTAACAAAAAATCAAATTAAAATTGCTCAAAGCAAACCATAAACACCCCGGGTGTGACCCTAGGAGGTTGCCTTGACCGGGCTGAAACCGTCGCCAAATAAGGGGGGCGCATTTGTCTCTCTTAGGTAAAAATGTAAATTTAAAACTGAAACTAATCTGGGTTATTGATTTAGAAAACATTTCTTGGGTATCACGTTCCCTTCGTATGATATTGCTTCAACTAAAGTCTATGACGTGTGGGAAATTAAGATATAAGCACAATTACTCGCTATTACCTACTTTACGAAGATTAACATGAAATTAATCTGTAAGAAGTAATTAAATTTCATTCGGGAAACTTTTGAAAATTCTGAAGGAACGAGAAAAACGTCGCATAAATAAGCGCCCTTGAAGAGGCTATTATTCACACCTCGTTTGGAGACTAGGAATTTCATTGCCGAAGCCAGCTGAGTGTAAAGTTCATCCACAACAAAGAAAGGTGTCATCAAATTCTCTCTCTCCGAGACTGAAATAAGATATGTTTCTTCCGCTAACTCGAATGTGGAGTAGAAACTGCGCACCGAAGTGGCCTCGACGAAGATAAACTGCGAGGGAAATGCAATTCAGCATAAAGCAGGAACTCGAGGAGTCTAGCTAAAGACATCGTTCATCTCTGCTGGATGTGTGATCTGAGTCGGGGGGGGAAGGGGGAAAGGGGAAAAGTATATAGCGGCCGTTCTGGATGGGCGGAGCCCCTCGTGAGTGATGACCAATAACAGGAACGTGTTCTTTCTCTGCGAGGAACACGACGATAGAAACTTAGGACTGGTAACGAGGGAGGCGGTGCCAAGGAGCAAATAGGAAGAGGAAGAGAGTACCTTTCATGAACTTTGGTTCTTGATGTACCTGGATTTCATCGAGACAGAACCAGAGGAAAATGAAAAGAAGGGGGGAAGCTTGCTCGGCGCCCCAGGCTAGTACGAACTCGGTTGCATAACGGCTAGGGGAGTGCGTGGAAAAGCAGCTTGATTATATGTCGTCATAAAACATGTTTTGAATGAAAGGGACAATTGGTTCAGAGTGGGGCGGGGGGTCGTCGGTTCGAGACACATATACGTTTTGTGTTTTCACCGTAACTCCTTTAACTCTTTTTACTTTAACAGGATTAGTTTGAACAGAGCGAGATGAGGTGTTAACATCATCTAACTTTAATGGATTAAGAGTTTGCCATGCAACATTAAATGTATCTAGACGGACGGGAGGAATTTCAAGTGGGATAATTACGTTTGGAGTATCTGCTTGGTCATAAAAGGGGTCTTGAAAGGTAAAAACTGACTCAAGATTTCGACATGTAACGGGTTGGGTGGGACCACTGTGCCAGGAGTCGCTATCCGACTGGGATATATTTAAAAATTGTACACTTGAAGACATATTTACTCGTTCCATTTCCCTTGGGCAATTATTTTACAAAACTTTTAACTTTTTACATCTTCGCTGACAACAAATGAAGGCAAGAATTAACATACAAATAAAAACTAGTGTTAACGTAATTACTGAACAAATGATGTACGGGTATTGGAAAGATCTTATGACCACTTCCTTGAAGGATAGGGAATTGACATGAGAGATAAATGCAATTAAAATTAATAAATATAGGAAAAACTGCATCTTGTTGAAATATGTAGCAATTATTGAACCTAAACTTGCTAAAATGACCACAACTGTTATTTTTAGTTATTATTGAGAATAAATGAATTACTTTTCGGCCAATAAATATCAAATCAATAAATTTGATAAATCACATATTTTTACACAAAATAAATTTAACTTAAAATTTTCTCGGGTATTTTAGTTAGTTTTTAGAAACAATGCAATTAGTGCAATGTAAATAGGAATTATTCAAGGAGGGGTCAAGAAGATAAAGTCAAACTGTCGGCCAGGAATAATTTTAACTGAAAATAGATAAAAAAAATATCTCGTCAAACGTATGAAACTTCACACCTTGCTTATTATTAGCACAAATTACATGGTCTAAATGAGAACTTGGTTCTCTGCTTCATTTTAGTCGGCTTACGCAGACTTCTTTCTTTATTTAAGGCTAAATGTCACGGGGACATTAACATTTCTTACGTTATTAACTATAATAACGGATCTTTTCACATACTACCGGTAGGTTTAATGTACACAATAGAAAAGACAAATATACACTAGATAACGCTCGTGCCGCACTTTCGTTGCTTTAATTAACTAAGTGAGCTCACTGGCAACATATTCAATTCTTTTTATAACTCATGCATGGATGGAAAAAATGCACATATATTTCAGAGCGTGTTTATAAATAACTTCATATATAAAACATGCAATTGCCTAACAAAATAGTTTTACTTCTACAAGAAAACAACAATAATGCGTACATTAGGTTTTATACGTTTGGCGAGAAAACGAATTGACGTATTGATACTTTTAGGGAAATGGAACGAAAAATAAAATTAAAATAAAATATAAAAATTATAAAAATAAGGTCCAAACAGAAAGTAAACAATTACGACATGTGCTTTGGGCTACGTATGGGCGGTTACTGGTTCGAAATCTTCTTCTTGAAGAGATACGATATTCGTTTCTTCCTCACCCCCTGAAGGGCGGTGATAGCGTTTTAACCTTTGTACAGCCACTAAATCGGACACAATCTTGCCGCGCTTATTTTCATATTCCACTAAATAGGCATTGCTATTTTCCTTTCTTACTATTACCGCGGGCCCAAAATAAACACCTGAAAAGCACTTAGCCGTTTTTGCCTTCTGAGTGGGGTTATATAATAATACCAATTCACCAGGAGCGTAACTTGTTGCTTGATGACGTCTGTCATAATACTTCTTTTGGGACTCAAATCGTTTACGTAAATTTTCTTGAGCCGCGTCTCGTGCCTTGTTTAGCCTTTCAAGTTTGTCTGTGTTCGCACTATTTTCGCAGGGATCTGCGTGAAGCATACTTTCCCAGGGCAGACGGGCTTCGAACCCATGCATGACGTAAAACAGACTAAAACGACTGGAGTCGCCGCGTGTAACATTATACGTAAACACAGCTGGTTGTAGATAGGTAATCCAGTCATCATGTTTCGGGGTTACAAAATGCTTAATTATACTTTGCAAAATACCGATACCTCGTTCCTCTAAACCGGAAGTATTATGGTGATACGCAGTAACAAATTTTAACTGAATACCGAGTTTAGCACTAAGTTCTTTAAATACGGAGGAATTAAATGAACCCCCCTGTCAGAGTTGATAGTTTTTGGACAACCAAATCTTAATATTATGTGCTCGTAGAGAAAGTTAGCAGCCGTTTGAGCAGTGGTATCGACCACAGGAGCAGCAATCATATATCGGGTACCAAAGTCCATGCATGATAAAATATATTTACATTTATTTGGGCCACTGGGAGGGAAAGGTCCCGCGAAATCTATAGCTAGGCGTTCAAAAGGGCGACAGCTTGGAAAGGTCTGGAGTTCACCTTGTGGCAGCCCTGTAGGGCGCTTGTTTGTTTGACAAGATAGGCACTGGCGACATTTGTCCTGTATAAAACGTTTCATATAGGGAAAATATATGCGATTGAGCGCATTGTAATATGTTTTAGTAAACCCTAAATGACCACCACCACACGGATGAGAATGTAATTGTTCTACTACAGTATGACGTAAGGACTTAGGTATACAAGGTAATTTCTTACTTCCCCCACCCATCTTATGGTTCCTGTATAAAAGACCATTTTCCAGCACATAATAAAAAGCCTGTCTTTCGAAGGGGGGTTGGGCGTCATCTGCCCCCTCCAAAACTTTTATGATTTCTGAAAAAAATGAGTCGTCGCGCTGGTGTTTTCCCACATCTATTGATTCATCCTGGAGGAGAAATATACGAGGTTCGCCCAATTCTGGCGATTCGTCGTCCGGGGAATTGGTTGATTCCCTGCTAATAGCGTCGGAAATATTTTGTGTAGATTTACAATGAACGACCGTGAAGTCGTATGAATCAAGCTCTGCACTCCACCGCGAGAGCTTCGAACTCAAATTACGGGTGGTACGCAAATAACTGACTGCTTTATTATCTGTTACAATTTCGAAATGTTTCCCAATTAAATTAAACCTAAAGGTTTTGAGGGCATACAGAACCGCTGATAGTTCTAGTTCCATGATGGACAGTTTTTCTTCCCCTTTTTTGAGTGTTCGACTTGCATATGCTACAGGAAAGAAATCATTATTTGCATTTGGCTGTGTTAAAATAGCACCAAGGCCTTTCAGACTTGCATCACAGTAGACGCGTGTTTCTTTAGAAGGGTCATAGGGTAGCAAAACTGGGGCAGTTATTAAAGCGTGTTTTAAGTTTGTAAAAGCTGTTTCTTGGTCCTCCCCCATACAATTTTTTTGCCTTTGCCCAAAAGGGACTGGAGAGGTTGGGCCTTCTCTGAAAAGGATGGGACGTATCTACGGACATATGAACATAAACCTAAAAATCGTTTAACTTGTTTTGTGGTGGAGGGGGTGCGGTAAGTCTTAATGGAAGAAATAATACGGTCACTCAAGCGTAGGCCATAACGCCCCACCAAATGTCCAAGGGCGAGTATCTCAAAATAACCAAATTTACATTTGTGTGGAGAAATTTTCAAGCCAGCGTTTTGTAGACACTGAAACAATTTTTCCAGTGTTGTCAACATTTCATTAAAGGTATGGCCCCAGGTAAATAAATCATCCATATAGAAGGCGAAGTTATCACTTTGCATTCCGCTACAAGCCAATTGAAGTGTTCGATTCATCGCTGCTGGCGAAGTAATATGACCTTGACTTAAAACATTAAATTCAAAATGACCTAGGTTGGGAATAGAGAAGGCTGTGTACTGTTTACTGTCTTCGGTTAATGGTATCTGAAAGAATCCTGAACGTAAATCGGCACTAGAATAGTACTGCTTTCCCCCCATATCGTGCAAGATAGACTGAATGGAAGGCATGGCCATGGCATCGAACACAGAGCGTTTATTCAAAAAGCGACCGTCTTGAATAAAAAAATAGTAACTTCCGTCACGCTTTTTCACAAGAATAACTGGTGAGTTATAAGGACTTGTACTATCCCGGATTATTCCCTGTTTTTTCAAAGTCTCAATTTGTTTCTTTATCTCTGTTCGCAAATGTACCGGGATCGGATATTGCTGCTTATGGAACGGAGTAGGATCAGAAAGCATTATCCTGTGTTTGTAATTGGTGGCAAGGCCCATGTCATTCTCGGACCAACTGAAAACATTTTTGTTTTTTAACAAAAGCTCTAAAAGTTGATTTTTCTCATGTTCCTTCAATTGAGGATTAATGTCAAATTTGGATATATCCACTTGTGGGATATCGTCGTTTTCTGATTCTTCCTTTGTTAAATTAACTGTTACAGAACTATTTTACTGATCCACCGTTGCCAACTCACAAGATTCTGCGCCACCAATCCGAGTACCTTTGCGAATTACAATTCTATAATTCAAAGGGTTGGATACCCAAACAAGTTGTGTAGCAGGGTTGAGTATCGACCTTGGTACCATTATGCCAGATTTAGCCTGAAAATTTGCATCCGGTAAAGTTAAATTTTGATTTGCTGTATTGACTAATTTTAAAGGGATGCACAAATGTGATCTTGGTTTCACAACAATTCGTTTAGAAGCCACATATTCAGGTTCAACAGTATGTACCAGCAAACCTGCCAATTTAACGGAAACATCAAAAGCTTTCTTCGATTCAAACCGAATGCGGTTGCGTGGGGGAGTGCCAAATCTGCTCAAAGCCAATTTATTGCTTTCAAAATGTAAAGTTGCATTTTGGGCTTTGAGAAAATCATTACCAAGGATGGTATTATGACCAAAATCTTGTATCACCCTGAAGGGGTGCCTAAATGTAAAGCCATTTAGAGAAAAATCTAAAATTACAATTTCTTTAATTATTAAACAATTATTCGTGACACCTTTAACTAGAGTGTTGATTTTAAACCTCCTAGCATGGGCAGGAATACCCTTATCACTTGTTACACTTATTTGGCTCCCACAATCGACAATAAACCTTTGACGTTCCACATTTACATTGGCATGTACATAAATGAGGTCTTCAGACGGGAAAGTAGAGACTAAAATCTTTTTACTGCCCGCAGGTATGTCTCCATTACTTGCGGTTAATTGGCGTTTAAATCTTCTGGATTTTGAAGACAAAATTCTTGGTGGTGATTAGGAAAAGCACATTTATAACAAAGTTGTTGGCCACGCCGGTCACCTTGATCGGGACGACCGCGGGGGGCTGGTGAACCTCACCCCCGGCCACGCTGAAAATTGGAACGATTCTGAAACCGGCCGTTGTTTGAAGGGTAGCCTCTACTTCCCCTGCCCTGAAAGCCTCGTCTGTTGTTTGAACCACGATTGTGATTAAAATTACCCCTTTGATACAGTTTGAAAATTTTCGTGATCGTGTGACTGTATAACTTCCTCGACTTTTAACGCTAGGTTGCTAACCTGCTTAGCCAAAGCTTCTACAGCGGACGGTTCTGAAGTTGGGAGAGACGTTTGTTGTCTTTTGACAAGGTCCAATTCAGCTTGCAAGGCTTGCAGCTGATTAGTCATGTCTTGATTAGCCCGAGGTGCTGATTCCGGAGCAACCGCCGTAGTGCTAACTACGGGGTTCTGGTGAGGAATGCGCAACTCAGCAGGAGACGGAAAAAGAGTTTCCTTGTATAGGAATGTGTTCTTGTTTTCATTATTTGGTTTTGATGATGTGGGTTGGATTGCTTTTGTTCTCAAGAGATGGCGTGTGTGGTCCGTGTGTCAGCTGTTTGCGTGGGCGCCAAGTAAAGAAAAACGGTTAGTGAGTGAGAAGCAACATGGCTCGAATCACGGTAACCACAGCTGGACATTACTAAGAACATACGTCGTCTAAAGTGATTAGAATTGCCTTTCAGTGATACTTCATGGTAGTTAGTGCATTACAGGTAGAAAATAGATGTCTCAAAAGAATCAGCGTGTGCATTTGTTATTGTGTTTTCTTACAAGAATCAACGCAACTCCAACATTTTTATGGTCCTCCAAGCCTTGGATGTCTTACCTCTACCTGACTGTGAACTGTAAACTTTGTGGTGAACGGTGTGTTCTAGTTTTGCATTGACATAGCGTGGTCCAGTTGTGTGGATTCGTGTCTCACGAACTGAACGTTTCGTGCGGGTGGCAGAAGGGACATTCCGGAATCTCGATACTAAATTTATTGCGTAGCAAGCATATTCAGAAGGCGGGGAAGGAAATCAGCTGATTCTTCGTGCGAGCAGTGCAGCAGTGTTTCCAACCGGCGAGACGATTGTGTGTCCAACATCGGCAGCGCTGAAGTTTGCAGGTAATCAGGCTCATTTTAGTACCATTTCCTTTTCCTTTCTTTACATTACATTACGTTCATTAATTGCATTATTGTGAAACCTTATCAGTTATCCTTTCACCATGACAGAGGCAGAGATTAAACGTTTAAAAGTTGTGCGAGGAAGCTACAAAGGGCAATTGACCCGTATGAAAGCATTCGTCGATGCATTTGACATTAATATACAGAGTGTTCAGGAAATTAAATTGAGATTAAGTCACTTGACAGAGATGTGGGACAAATTCAATGACGTTCAAACCAGTTTGGAACTTCAATCGGAAGCAACCGAAGAGGAAGTTCACAGAATAGAATTTGAAGAAAAGTACTACAGCATTAGGTCTCAAATGGAGACAATAGTGATGCGGCATGATCAAATGAATCAGCCCAGTGTTAGTACTAGTTCTGTTACGTCAGTTCAGTCTCAACTTAGACTTCCAAAGATTTCCATACCCTCTTTTGATGGAAATTATGAAAACTGGCTTCCATTCAAGGACAATTTTAAAGTGTTGGTCCATGATAACAATACATTACCAGCAATACAAAAATTTCATTATTTGCGGTCCTCTTTAAAGGGACAAGCCAGTAAGCTCATTTCAAACTTGCAAGTCAGTGAGGCAAATTATACAGTAGCATGGAACTTGCTCACTGAAAGATATGATAATAGCAGGCTTATTGCATCACATTACGTTAGTGAACTATTACACATAAAGTCGGTGCGTAAAGAAGATGCAAATGAATTGAGACAGTTTGTAAATACAGCAACCTCAAATCTGAATGCTTTAAAGGCTCTTAAACTTGAGGTGCCTTTGGATGAAGTCATTTTATCACAACATTTTGTATCTCATTTGGATCACAATACTCGTAAGGAATTTGAATTATCACAAGAGCATGATTACTTTCCTACCTTGTCAGAATTATTTGCATTTGTAGAGCGCAGGTGTCAAGCTTTAGAAAACATGAAACCGACACATAGTGACACCAATGCTAGGCAGTTTCAATCACATGATAAACAAGGTAAATTCATGAAACAAAGCAACACGTATTTAGCAACATCCACTAACATGCAGTGCATGTACTGTTCCGCAAATCATACTTTGTACCAATGTGAGACTTTCTTACAGGCAAGTTATAAACAGAAACAAGAATTTGTGAAGAAGAAAGGTCTTTGTTTTAATTGTTTATCTTCAAAACATTCAGTGAAATTTTGTAAATCTGGAAATTGTAAAATTTGTAATTTGAAACATAATACTCTCTTGCACAGGGATACACCTGAAAGACCAAGATCGGCGAGTGTCAGTAAGAATACAAGCAATAGACAACTATTGAATTCCAGGGTGTCTCCTCAAGAAAGCAACAATGTGGCAAGAGATGAAGCACCTCAATCTTCATATTGTACAGTCAAAGAAAGACACACTTCACAAGTTTTATTATCAACTGCCTTAGTGAAGGTAAAGGGCAACAATGGACAATTTCATTATTGCAGAGTTCTCTTAGACAGTGGGAGTCAGTCTAATTTTGTAACCACATCATTAGTGCAAAAACTACGACTGACGAAAGAAAACTATGTTGTTCCAGTTCAGGGAATAAACAATTCGTGTCTTGAAACTAAACATTGTGTAGATGTTGTAATCCAGTCTAGAACGTCTAATTATACAACAACAATGAAGTGTCTTGTGTTACCAAAAATCACAGGCGACTTGCCTACACAGGTAATCGATTGCAGTACTTGGAATCTTCCAAAGGATATTCAGTTTGCTGACCCTTCATTTCATCAGCCAGGCAACATAGATTTGTTGATTGGATCTGAACTATTTTTCTTGCTACTACGTTCAGATAGAAGAACAAGAATAGGAAATTATCCTGTACTTCAAGATACAGAGTTAGGATACATTTTAGCAGGAGCTATGCCTCAACAATGTGAAGCACCTACAACAGTTACTTCATGTTTTGTACGTACTGAAGATAGCCTTCAATTACAATTACAGAGGTTTTTTGAGTTAGAGGAAGTATTCACAAAGACCAAGAGCAAGGAAGAAATGGATTGTGAAAGGCATTTTCAAGAAACAACCATCAGGCAGAAGGATGGTAGATTTATGGTTAGGCTACCATTCAAACCAAATCATACTGAATTAGGGAATTCGTTTCAACAAGCAGACAAAAGATTTCATCAGTTGGAAAGAAGATTAACAAAACAGCCAACACTCAGGCAGAACTATTGTGAATTCATGGACAATTATGAATCATTAGGCCACATGAAGCAAATTAAAACTACTGATGAAGAGAACAAGGAGTCATATTACCTACCGCATCATGCTATTATTAGAGAAAGTACTACAACACCTGTGAGAGTTGTATTTGATGGATCATCGAAAACAGACAGTGGACTATCCCTTAACGATGTTCTAATGACAGGGCCTACAGTCCAAGAAGATCTATACTCTATTGTACTGAGGTTCAGAACGCACAAGATAGTTTTTACAGCAGATATAGCCCAGATGTTTCGCAACATTAGAGTCCATCCTTATGACACTAAATATCATAGAATACTGTGGAGAAAATCACCAAACGAAGAAATACAAACTTATGAATTATTAACTGTAACTTATGGCTTAACCTCATCGCCGTACCAAGCCGTTGCAGCATTACAAATGCTTGCAAGACAGGAAAACGAAAACTTTCCCAATGCATCCAGCATATTATTAAGGGATTTTTATATTGACAATGTAGCATCAGGAGGTGATAACATTGAAACTATGCTCAACTTACAGTCTGAACTGAATGAACTCTTGAAACGAGGTGGATTCATTTTACGCAAATGGTGTTCCAATTGTGAGGAATTGGTGCAAGCAGTACCAGAAGAACACAGAGAAGTTCATTTACCATTTCAGTTCAATAATGAAGCAGAAATAAACACATTAGGCCTCATCTGGCAACCATCAACAGACAAATTTTTAATTTCGTGCAAAGTAGCGAAAGATGGAGACTTTTGTTCACCATTAACGAACATAACCAAACGACAAGTTGTGTCAATTGTTAGCTCCATATTTGATCCACTGGGACTTATCAGTCCAACTGTCATTTTATACAAGATGTTTTTTCAGAAACTTTGGAGTTGTAAATTGGAGTGGGATGAACAATTAGATTCAGATTTAAGAAACCAATGGACGAATTTGTATCAACAACTACCAGATATAGTTCACATCCAAATAGAGAGATTTGTACTGACAACAGAAAAGACAAATGACATTCAGATACATGGATTCTGCGACGCAGCAGAAGGAGTTTATGGTTGTTGCATTTATATTAGATCAAGAGATGAGTTAGGAAGAATCAATGTTAAATTACTGTGCGCAAAGTCAAGAGTAGCGCCAATAAAAAAAGTTACTTTGCCACGACTAGAATTGTGCGGTGCTCTTCTATTAGCTAAACTAGTTAAGAAAACAACACCAATTTTGAGAATTCCAATTGACAGTACATATTTTTGGACAGATTCAAAAATCGTACTTGGGTGGCTAGCAGCGTCCCCCACTCGATGGAAAACCTTCGTAGGTAACCGTGTTGCACAGATCCAGGAACTTTCTGTTATTAACCAATGGCATCATGTCACATCTAAGTGTAATCCAGCAGATTTGATAACAAGGGGAGTAGAACCAAGAGCCCTCAAGGATTCGGAAATTTGGTGGAATGGACCTACGTGGTTAAAAGAAGATACTTGGCCATTACATGTTATGGAAAATAGCGAACTTGAAGAATGCATAACAGAACAAAGGAAGATAGTTACATCAATGTTTAGCAAGATACATGGAACAGAAGCAGATTTCATGCTGAGATTTTCCACATTACAGAGATTGCTTCGTGTAGTAGCAACATGCTACAGATTCATTTACAATGTTAAGAATCCTGTTTCGAAGAGAACAGGAAACTTTTCTTATGTTGAATTACGTGCAGTACTGATGAAATGTATCTTAATTGTGCAACGCATTTCATTTCCACAAGAAATTCATGACTTAGAAGAAGGACAACAAGTATCAAAAAATAGTCCTATCAAGGATCTTCATCCATTTATTGATGACAGACAGCTGTTACGAGTTGGTGGAAGACTCGAAAATTCAGAATTGCCATATGAGAGCAAATATCAATTAATTTTGCCTACCAAACATCATCTGACGCAACTCATAATTGAATCAGAACATCGTCGTTTATTACATGCAGGGCCTCAATTGTTGATAAGCTCTTTAAGACAGGAATACTGGATTCCACATATCAGACAAACAGTAAGATCTGTCTTGCATAAATGCTTAATATGTTTTAAGTTGCAAGCCAAGGCGTCACATCAACTCATGGGACAATTACCAAGCCCAAGAGTCACACCATCACGTCCATTTTTAAATACAGCAGTAGATTATGCTGGTCCTTGCATCATAAGAACAAACAGAAGAAGCAGAATCACTACCAAGGGATATGTAGCTATATTTGTGTGCATGGCTACTAAAGCAGTGCATATTGAAGCAGTTATTTCCTTAACGTCAGACGCATTTATCGCTGCTCTACGCACATTTGTTTCTAGAAGAGGAAAATGTCAAAACATATACAGTGACAACGGGACTAATTTTGTTGGAGCTAATAGAGAACTGAGAGAACTCAGTCAACTCTTCAAAGCAGAACAGCTAAAAGGTGGACTTGAAGATTTTGCAATAAAAGATGGAATCAACTGGCACTTCATTCCAGCTAACGCGCCCCACTTTGCAGGATTGTGCGAAGCCGCTGTAAAGTCTATGAAATATCACTTTAAGAGGATAGTGGGAAATGCTACTTTGACATACGAAGAGCTTGCAACATTGTTAATGCAAATTGAAGCATGCCTCAATTCCCGACCCCTGACCTCAATATCTGATAATCCCAGTGACACCTTTTACTTAACACCTGGTCACTTTCTTATAGGGTCACCTCTCATGTCCATACCTGAGCCTGATTTAACTAACTTGCCCCAAAACAGTCTTTCTAGATGGCAACACATTCAGCAATTACAACAACATTTTTGGAAAAGATGGTCGAAGGATTATCTCCACGAACTACAACAGCGTCGTAAATGGACGGCTTCAACAGAAAATCTTCAACCAGGCATGGTGGTTCTGGTCAAAGAAGACAACGCACCTCCACTTACATGGAAAATAGCAGTAGTGGAAGAGACGTTTCCTGGTAAAGACGGTGTAGTGCGTGTGGCAAAAATTAGATCAACAACTGGTTTTACTAAAAGACCAGTGAACAAATTGATTCCATTACCTAATGACAATTGAATTAGCAAATCTGTTGATTGGAATTTATCCAATCAAGAGGGGGGAATATGTATAGGAATGTGTTCTTGTTTTCATTATTTGGTTTTGATGATGTGGGTTGGATTGCTTTTGTTCTCAAGAGATGGCGTGTGTGGTCCGTGTGTCAGCTGTTTGCGTGGGCGCCAAGTAAAGAAAAACGGTTAGTGAGTGAGAAGCAACATGGCTCGAATCACGGTAACCACAGCTGGACATTACTAAGAACATACGTCGTCTAAAGTGATTAGAATTGCCTTTCAGTGATACTTCATGGTAGTTAGTGCATTACAGGTAGAAAATAGATGTCTCAAAAGAATCAGCGTGTGCATTTGTTATTGTGTTTTCTTACAAGAATCAACGCAACTCCAACATCCTTTTGAGCCGAATGCAAGAGCTCTTGCACCGTTCTACGGCGCATAAGGAACTTTGCCTTTTCATATTCCTTGAGGTCTTTCAAAAGCTCCGGAACTGAATTATATTGTTTTTTGTATATCTCCCTGATAAATTCCGGTTGAAGACCTGCGTTTATGTATTTAAGCTGCTTATTCACAGCCATGTTAGGGTCCATCTTAAACAAGAGGGTCTGCTTGTCCCTAACATAAGAGGATACCGGTTCATCGTCCCTGTGGAACCGATATCTGATCCGCTCCTCGATCTGCAGCTGATCAAGGGAGCCTGTGAATTCTTCGATAAGTTTTTTTCTTGACGTCCTCATAGCTGACTAAATTGACGCCTGGTTGCTGGCTAATTGCATTAAACCAGACGAGGGCTGGCCCACATAACAACGCCGGGAATAATTGCCGTTTTTTCGTCTCGTCCCAATTGTTCAGAATCGCCGCACTTTCGAAACGGTCTATGAATTTAGAAACATCCTCCCCCGAGGCACCCTGAAACTGAATGCTCTCGAACAAGAAGGGATGAACAAAAGGTAGTTGGGCCATGGTGGGTGGGTCCACAAGAACTGTGGGACGATTATCAATTTGAAAGTGAGCCTGCGCGCGTGCGCGGCTTCTAGTTAATGGAATACTTCTGATTGGGGTGGATGAGGCACAAGGTAGGCCCTCCACATCAAAAGACGGACCAACAGCATTATTCGCGAGAATGATGAGCCTATCCAATGTGGTATCAAGCTCGTCCTCCAACTCAGTAAATGACATAAGGCATTACTAACAATGGTGACGTACCTTATTTAAAAAAATTAACCCCCCATTAGGAAAAAATTCCGCGAAGAAACAAGTCTAACATGATATTAATGCATTTCAATTTTCATTTATTTCAGAGTGAAATAAATGAAAAAATTCCGCAGCCTACCCTTTCAATTTTCATGTCTGTTTAGGAAAACAAGGCATGACGCTTTCATTTCCAAAAGAACCACGTTGCTCTAATTTTTCATCACATTTCCGTAAAAATGGATGAAAAACCCACCCATCTCAAACCACGTAGCGTTCCTCTGGACGCGGGGATCTTAAATAGGGATGTACTATTGGTACTAGTTGATGGTAGAGATAGCCCTGAACGGGCAGGTACAAATATCTAACTATTCATTAAAATAGACTCATGATTCGTTTCCAGACTGAAGTGAGCAATGCAAATGGCAGAATGGGTGTAGACTAGCTTACCCTGTTCGGTTTAGAAATAAGACCAGTAGCTCCTGCTTCTCCGATGATTCCAGATTAAAAGACCTAGTGTCGCTCTCATGCGCACCTATTTAAACCCTCGCTTGGCCTCTCGTCACCTCTTGCCAAAGGCCAGTGTTCTTACCATTTCCTGTAGAAAGCTTATTCTACACATTTCTGAGCAGGAGCTGACAAGGTCTGCCAGGGTCAATATTTCTTAATCGAACAGGGCATGGTACGATAGAACATTCTCGGTCTTGCCTCGATAATTATTTATCTCGTTAAATTATCTTCACATTATTCAAGAAGCCAAAAACCTAATTTTATCTAGTGTAAACAGAAAAAAATTCTGGTGGGTGTGGATAAGAGCACATGATCCCCACCTTTGATACACGCTATTAACAATAACATGGTTACAGAACATTCTCCGTCTTGTTTCGATAATTAGTTCTCTCAAATTATCAACATATTATTCAAGAAGCCAAAAATCTAATTATATCTAGTGTGAACTGAAAAAATTTCGGGGCGGGACTGTACCCTACCTTGGATACGTGCTTTTATCAATAACAGGGTTACAGAATATTCTCCATCTTGCCTCGATAATTCTTTCTCTTTAAATTATCGTTATATTATTTTATTTCACACCACAAGAAACTAAAAACCTCATTTTATCTAGTGTAAACCTAAAATTTTCGGGGGGCTGGAGTCCCTTAAGCCTCCCTCCCCCTTGGTTACGTGCCTGGATCAGAGGTACTATGAAGGACAGTAGATTAAGTGGTCTCTGACTCTGATTGATATCTTTGCATTGTGAAAGAGCACAAGAAAGCAAAAACTGTTCATCAGCAAAGTGATTATTGAAAGGAAGAAAGGGAATCCATTTTCTATCTAAATAGTAGAATCGAGTCTGAACTTGTATACAATGCCAAAGTATTTTCAATTCAATTTGAATTTTATGATTTGTAAAGTAGTAGTAGTAACATCGACGAAAATAATAGCAATAATAATAATAATAATAAAACATTTCTATGATTCTGGCCCCCTGAGAAAAATCCTCGGGTGTCCTTGGTGATATTATTTTATTGTAAACAGGGACGTCGTTAGGGGGGGGCACGGGGGGCACTGGCCCCCCGAAATGTTCACGTGGCCCCGGCAAACTGTTCTACATTTGCTGAAAATTTTACTTTCATGACAAATATTGCAAAATAGTTTTTCAGTAATTTTTTCTTTCAGTTAGAAACACTGTTCTTAATTTGAGTGGCACGAACCCAAAACCACATTTCTTTCTCATTTTCCTGGTTCTAGCTGTAGTGGATGTCAGTGTAGGAGCCTAGAACTTCGTTGTTTCTCGAAATTTTGAGGGAGCGGTCTTTCCACCCCTAGCAGTGGCAGGTCAACAACAGGCAGGGTTGGGCGTTGAGTATTGCCGTTGCGTCCAAACAATGTTTTGAGCTTTAGTAGATTGAAGAACGACTGCTTATGCAGCGGTAAACTACATATATGCAAACAGTTACAACTGGTCCCGAATCAGAGCGCAATACACGCTAAATAAGTATAACTGTGGCAGGATGCCTCATATCTCCGGGTAAGTAGTATTATTCGCACCAAATATCTATTCTACTATTGAAACAGTTTAAAACACGCAACTGTTAAAAGTAATTATCTTCACAAACTGTACGATTTCTCGAGTCGCATATTTTTCTCGAGACCGATTTTGAGAATCCTCCTTAACAAACGATGCCTCCCCGATTGCGCAGTGATAGCGTTGTTGCCTTGTAATCGGGGGGGTCCCGGGTTCAATACATGGGTGGAGGTACACAGTGGTCCGGATCTTACTTTAAACTGTAGGTCCAGTCCCGATTAGCCTTACTGTGCATAAATTGGACTAAAAACACTAACTCAACTCCTTAACAAACCTTTCGAAGAATCGAAAATTTAAACAAGAACAAGTAAATGCATTTTTATAATTTTGAAGTAAATTATTATTATTTTTGTTATTATTTTGGGTATTTTTGGTTCGTACGAATCTGCCTCACACAGTAAGCTTATTTTGTTGAGTCAAGTACAATAACAAACCCTTGCAATAAGTCACTGGAAACACATGTGAGGTTGCACATATATTTAAGCATCTATAAATATATAATAACTCGTGGTTCGAAAGCCCTGGAAGGGCCTTGGTCTATCTCCCGACTGCCAGTCCCTCCCACAATCCTACCTAAAATTTGAGAGGTGTGGAGATCTTTAACCAGTAATGGGTTGACGTGGGGTCAGCACGTCGAACCCCCAATCGTTATAGGGGATATCCGCAAAGACTAATTATATGCATGTGGTAAGGAGTCGTTGTCATTTAACAAACTTTCTTAGTTTTTTCCATCAGCATTATTTAAAATGTAGTGACATACTGAACTTACCAACTTAACAAAGGCACATTGATTGCTAAATTAGGCATTTTCCTTGTGTTGCAGAGCAGGTTCAGTTTTTGGAGTTTTGCAATGTTTTACACAGTCCGTTCGAAGAATTTTGAGAATATTTATTTATGCTTTGCACTTCTACAGAGGATTAAACCTTCAATTACAGAAGGCGTACACTGTGTTTGATTAATACAATAGAAATTACATGAAAATATACAAACACATATTCATGCATTCACGTACAATACATATAACATACAACATACGTAACGCATGAGATATATATATACTTATCTACATACATTTAGGCAAGAGGTTTATATGTAATTCACAAATATTGAACACTGTAAATGGTAACATTTATTTTAAACAATCTATATTCTATTGATGTTTTGTCAAAGGGACCACCTACGAATAAACATCTGTGGATGTTTTACAGGTTTCATCGTATTTAAGAAGGTAATTTTTCCTGTACAACTTTCCTCCGTACAACATGTGTTTTGCCAGTCAAGCTGAAGAGCCGATCCATAGGTGCAACGACCTTGGCAGAAAGAAACTCTGATTCGTACCATGTTGACAAAAGGCTCAAGAAGTCCCGCAACCGACAGAACTTTGGTTGAACACAAACGGATGCATTGGTATAGGAAACGCAGGAATTTTATGGGCCGTCCCTTTCTGGGAAGTCGGGGACCTTTTGAAAACACACTTTCCCTTCATGCACACCTGGGGGCCTAAGCCAGGTCACCCCCTCCCACAAAATCTTCTCTTCATCTGGCTTTGGTTATCGGCCGCGCCGAAATGCACTGCAGGTAGCTAGGACTTTCTGGGTTAATTACTTTATGGTTCACCATGGACATATGCTTTTCAAATTCCAAGAGACAAAATTCTACTGTTTGTCCCTTTTCTGGCGGGAGATGAATGACAAAGATGTCGCGGTTCCTTCAGGTTCCCACACTCAACCCTTGTGCTCATAACCTGCAATGGAGGGAAAGGCCATAATAAGCCTTTGTAATATACCAATTTTATATCCTTCCTTGTACCTTTCCACTCATTTTCAAGAAACATCTGCTTCTTTTTGCCCTACTGTGTTGATTGGTCGACAATTGATGACTGTCAGCTACTTCGAAGAACAGTTTGATCCAAGAAGTTGTTTCGTAGTTAGCTTCTGTAAACGTGAGATTCCGGTAGGATCACGGAGTGCTTGAGATCTCATTTTCATGCTTTGCGAGTGAAATTTCGATTGATTTGGATCATTTTACTTTGGTCTTCTGCCACATTTGGCAAATTGCGAAGATGGGGATGAGTGATGATATGATTAAATTGATCAATGGACACTCACAAACACCCATGCTCGGTCCGGAATTCGAACCCGGCACACCTGGTATCGTAGCACAATGTGCTAACCACTCCGCCACGGGGATAGGCGAAGTGAAATTTCGAGTGTGAAGCTGCCAGCTTGTTTTCCTCTCGAAAAAGGTGAAGTAGGATCGACTGATCAACCAAATGTCCAACACATTAACTTTCTAAATTGGTGTCCGACTACCACACAGGAGACCGCGTTTGACTCCCAGGGCGGTTGATCTCACATGTGATGAAGAATAAGTCACATTTCAATTAAGGAAGGAAACGAGGTATGTAGTCAACATTTTATAGTAGTGTGCATGCTCTAGAAATAATACGTTTCAAAATTCTGCATATTTTGTGATTTTTCTTTATTTAGCCTCCACCAGGGTTGTCAAAGGTCCATCTACCCATAACTTTTATGGGTTTTATTGGATTCCGTTGCAGGACTGGAACCTTTCTTCTCGCACAATTTAAATTCGGTCCTAGTACTGTATTGTTCCATTAAAAAAAGTTACTGGATCGTATTTAAATTGATCCGGAAAAAAAATCCTGCACCGAATTTTAATTGATCCTGGAAAAAAGGTTCTTGGACAGTGTTTAAATTTTACCGAAAAAAGAGTTCCCTGCACCGTATTTAAATTCATACGGAAAAAAGGTTCCTGGACCGAATTGAGGCCTAGAACCCATTTACACTTGCTGATTTTCTCTCCCGGATGTGAAATGAATTTATTTACAATACCTGGACCATTAACAACCCTGGGATTGTTAAAGATTAGGGAACGCATACATTCTAATCCCATTATAGGACCGGAATGTATTCTCTCGCACAATCTAAATTCGTACCAACTTGCGAATTGTTTCATTTCAATACGGAACTTTGACCCTATTTAAACTGATCCGGAAAAAAATGTTCCTTGACCGTATTTAAATTCATCAAGAAATAAGGTTCCTGGACCGAATTGAAATTCATCTGGGAAGAATATTCCTGGACCGAATTGAAAACTTTACAAATGAAAAGGTTCTTTACGGTCCAGAACCCATTTACGCTTGCTGATTTTCTCTCCTGGACCGGAATTGAATTTATTTAAAATTCCTGAACCTTTAACAACCCTGGCCTCCACCCGCAAATGCAGACGCTGTGGCTGCTGCTTAGGCGGAAAAGTTGACTAGACATACAAATAAAATTTATCCAAAGGTATATATCTAAAAACACTAAGTTGCTGACCAAGGCAATTTATTATTAAGATAAAAACACTTAACAGGTAACGTTTCGACCCTGTATCAGGGTCTTTCTCAGACGAAGTTCTTAGTGTTTTTAAATATGGAAACAAGGCTTAATTATATTACAATTAGGTATATATCGAATAATAGTTGCTTACATAATAATATCATGAAATACGGAGAGCCAAATTACTTATCAAGCATTTTCTGTTATTTGCCTAGTTGGAGTGAAAATCTTTTGCCCTTGCTGGTGAACTCGGTTCCTGCAAATTCAAGACGGCGTTTTCTAATTTACATTTCTATTTGGACCGACAACTCCGTGTTGGAGTGGTTAGGAGGTTACGCTACGAAGCAGAATGTCCCGTGTTCGAATCCCGGCCTGAGAATGTGTCTTCTTTGTGATGGTCCTTTCATCAAGTTAATCTTAACTCATTCTCAGCTTCACGATTAGCCAAAAAGTGTCAGAGAAGTGAAGTAAAATGAACCAAGTCAATCAATAATTTCTGTTTCATTATTTTACGCCGCTTTTCTACCTCTTGTGTTAAATGCGACGATGAGACTGAATGATGATCCGAAGGAATAGCGATGCGAGACATGATGCAACCACACCTGTTCAAGGTCCGAACCTTGGACCTCTGGTTTCGTAGTGTGCCATGCTCATGCTTCGGGAGTTGAATCCTTTGAATTAAAAACTATAAAAGTAGGGTGAAAGAAAACAACATTGTACTGTGCAAAAAAGTCATGTTTAGGTCCACTAAAGAAAAGTACAGTTATTCAGTAAAATTAATTTTGAAGAACAAAGCCTCCGAAGTGTTTTTCCATTCGGTGACGCGTGGTCATCACATCGAGTCCCATCTAGCTTTGAGAGTGGAATTCGCTTGCATATTGATTTCAAGTAGCTTCTCAATTGTCCTCACGATGTTAGGCCATCACAGAAATTTTGGAGTTCCTACCAGGGATCAAACCTTGAAAGACTAGAGCGCAATAATTTGAGCGCGCGGGAATTTTGTTGTTTCTATTGCCATCATATATTCAGTTTTCAACGCGCAAAGAAGATTACTTTTAAGAAACTAGATGTGAGCATAAAATTTCGTATATATCGTCATCATTCTCCAATGTAAACAGTACGACGCCACAAAAGACTCGTGCATGTCCCATAGAATAGTGGTTAAGGGTGTCGCCTTGCAATAAAGGCCGCCGGATTCGATTCTGGTATAAACAATATACATGGGATGCCTATCTGGAACTCATTACACAAACATTTAATTTTCGCACCGTTGTCATAATTGTACACCTGATTCCAGCACCCTTTTATATCTAAACCCACGGAAGAGAGTTTTCTCTACTTCTCAATTTTCTTCGAGCAAATTTACAAATCTAAGGAGTAACGACTAATGCCATTGTTCTTGGCATCTCATATCTGACATAAGAGAAAATACATGGATTTTTAAAGACTGTCTAGATGCCATTAAGTTAATGCGTTCATTTGCATTTAGATTCCCGAATAATGGCCGTGGATTTCGCGAGTCTATATTCGTAAATTTTAGGGGGCTACAGGAGAATATAATGTTCTATTTCAACAGTGTATATATATATATATATATATATATATATATATATATATATAAAGCACACACACATACTGTACATATATGTAGGCCTATATGGTAGTAGTGTATATTAGTTGTTTCAACGCAATACTTTGTAGGTATCCTCTTTTTTTATCAATTGAATATCACTTTTTGACATATTTTGACAATTTTTTGTCGATGTTTTAGCGTTTAGCGATGTTTTAGTACAAATTTTCACTATACTCATTTTTTTTCCACTCATACTTGGTAGGTATATCACGATCTTATGTGATACAACTTAACCTATCCTTTTTTTTTTTACGATTTTTTAATTTTTTTTACGATCCTAAGTGATATAACTTAACCTATCATTTTTTTATTTACGCACCGAACTAACCTACAAGGGACTGTTTGTTTTAATATTTCAGTATTATAAGGCTTTCACAAATTTTATATAACCTAAAATGTGTTGGATGTTGATTTTTAGTATGTGGCAATTTTTTATGAATTTTAAAACTGCTCTGTGACCCTCTCGTTCTTCACGTCGTAGGCGAAGGACTTCTCTGCAATCAGGATGACACTGCATAGAGTATCCTCGGGCAAGGCGTCGCGGAACTCGCAAACACCCACTCTACAAAAATTCTACTATATGATCTTTCACTGGCTAAGCTAACCTACAAATAGGAATTGGCAGCACTGACTTATAAACCCACTGGGTCTTCTTGGCATGTTTTTTCATGATGTGTTGCCAGGCTATTGGGCATCTTGGCGTATACAATGTATATATTTTGAGAGGGGGGTTATAGCTTTTTATGCTGTACGAATACTAAAAACTTGACAGTGACAACCAACAGAGTAAATAAACCTACATGCAGAAACTAACAACACTAGTTTCTGACAGTGAATTTGAAATAAAATATTAAACAAAATACATGAGTAAGCACTGTGATTACAAATAATACCAGTGTTATGCCCCCCAACTCCAACTGGACAACTGGGGAAAATAATTGTACAACAATTTGTACCTAATTGTACAATACTTGTACCTAATTGTACAACATATACACAGACATAAAAGAGAGAGCCTTCCCGTAACTTACCTCATGTACAATTTATATGATTTTACAACTGTGAAAAGAAAGCATATGTGTTCTGTATGCACACATTCATTCTTATTTTTCGAAGTTGAATGGAAGCACATGTTTTTTACGCTCTCGTAATACTGACCTTGCCCCAGTGATTTTAAATTGCTTCCATCCGCTTTTTTTTCTGTGTTATTTCCGCATGCACGCAACATTCGCTTTCAATAGTTTAATGAAATACAGGAGGAGTGTTAGTATAGCAGGCTCCGAGTTTACAATTTATTAAATTAAACAATAATTTATGTAAGAATATACTTGTACTTACCGAACACAAAATAATAAAAGCACATGTGAATTTTTGCGTGTGTTCATGTTATATGACGACTGAGTAAAAAAATAATGTTGACTCCCCGAAAGATAAAAGTTCCCGGTTCGATATCAGATGCATGCAAATTTTATGTTTTGCTCTCCAAAATCTTGATTTTTATGTTTGTGCTATTTGTCATACAGCAGAGGAGAAGAGGGGAGAGGGCAGGGGAGGGGGTACTATTAGCGCCATCTATTAGCAAACAATAGAAATAAAAAGTAGCGTCAAACTTTTTCAACACCCAAAAATTTTAAACGTCCTCGCGTAGTAATACGATCTAGCTGAAGATGTTTGAAGGAGTACTCTTAGTCGACGAAGCTAATTGCTAGGGCCCATATATTGCTAAAATGTTCTTTGATTTGCATATTTCTCATACCGCCATATGTTGTTCTAGTTGACTTCTTCCAAAAAAATGCTAATTAGCGAGAGTTAATTAAGCAAGGCAAGTAAAAGAAGCAAATAGGACAATATGTGGTGGCGTGAGAATATGTAAAAATTCGATTCAGAGGTGGATCGAATTAAAATTGGGGGATATTTTGCATTTTTTCCCTATAATGTACAAAACATTTACCGTACATAATCTTTTCCATTTACAACAGTATAAAATAAGAGGAATGTGTGACAATATCCATATTAATTAGGAAGGTATGTTGTATGCTAGGTTAGCTAATTGTGTCTTCTACAACTTTACTGTATAGAGGAAAGATGGAAAAAGAGAGCTCTACAAAAACTAACGCTCTTAACAATATTGAACGCCCCGTGAAAATTACATATAAATAAGGCATAAACGTATTATCTGCTTTCATGTCAGATTTTCCCGACCTGTGAGCTGTAGTGTTTAGGTGACAAGCGACGCGCTCAAATATAATACCGTTGACAATATTGTACGCCCCGTGAAAATTACATATAAATAAGGCATAAACGTATTATCTGCTTTCATGTCAGATTTTCCCGACCTGTGAGCTGTAGTGTTTAGGTGACAAGCGACGCGCTCAAATATAATACCGTTGATAATATTGTACGCCCCGTGAAAATTACATATAAATAAGGCATAAACGTATTATCTGCTTTCATGTCAGATTTTCCCGACCTGTGAGCTGTAGTGTTTAGGTGACAAGCGACGCGCTCAAATATAATACCGTTGACAATATTGTACGCCCCGTGAAAATTACATATAAATAAGGCATAAACGTATTATCTGCTTTCATGTCAGATTTTCCCGACCTGTGAGCTGTAGTGTTTAGGTGACAAGCGACGCGCTCAAATATAATACCGTTGACAATATTGTACGCCCCGTGAAAATTACATATAAATAAGGCATAAACGTATTATCTGCTTTCATGTCAGATTTTCCCGACCTGTGAGCTGTAGTGTTTAGGCGACAAGCGACCTGCTGAAATATAATACTGTTGACAATATTGTACGCCCCCGTGAAAATTATATATAAATAAGGTATAAGCGTATTATCTGCTTTCATGTCAGATTTTGCCGACCTGTGAGCTGTAGTGTTTAGGCGACAAGCGACGCGCTCAAATATAATACCGTTGACAATATTGAACGCCCCGTGAAAATTATATATAAATAAGGCATAAGCGTATTATCTGCTTTCATGTCAGATTTTGCCGACCGGTGAGCTGTAGTGTTTAGGCGACAAGCGGCCCGCTCAAATATAATACTGTTGACAATATTGTACGCCCCGTGAAAATTGCATATAAATAAGGCATAAGCGTATTATCTGCTTTCATGTCAGATTTTCCCGACCTGTGAGCTGTAGTGTTTAGGCGACAAGCGGCCCGCTCAAATATAATACTGTTGACAATATATTGTACGTATATTGTATTGTATAGGAGACTAGAAGCATATAATTTGGCGAAAAAAAAAAACCCAAAGTAAGATCATAGAAAATAGTTAAAAAAAAGTGAGCAATTATATTTTGCATTGCACAGCATTTGGTATTAAATAACATACCCCCAAAAAATCTCTGCATTATGCGTTCTGAAAAAAATTGCCCTACGTGCCAAATTACTGTGTCAAGTAAAAATTTTCAAAGGCACTGTCGTACTTGTGTGCCGGGAAAGCGAATATGTGCGACCAAACTGTGCTCTAAGTGTGGAAACAATTTTTCTATTGACTACTTCAAGCGACACCAGCTTACTTGCAAGAGCACTGGAACATCTCTACCGCAACCTTCCAAGCGAAAGGTAGAAGTAACCTCCCTCGATGCATCGCCACCTACCAAATGCGTCAAGCTGACGAAGAAAGCAGACCGAATTGCGTTTGAGCATTTATTAGAAGACTTTAACATAACATCAGACAGCTTCTGCGATGTGCGTAGTTTTCTGGAGAGCGAGCGAGCTAAGATAATATCCATCCTCAACGATGCATTGGCTACATACTCCACTAAATTCTATGCCGTGCTATGCTGCAAGTATAAGAAACCGTCTGATGAAATACCGGTCTTTTTTCACAATGGCTCGGGATATGATTTCCATCACTTGGTTACACATCTAGGGTACGACAATGCGAGAATCAATGTCCTGGCGCAGAACGAGGAGCGTTATATTAGCATCAGCAAGTGGGTGCCGATCCCCAACTCAAGCAACAGCATCGAGCTTCGGTTCCTCGACTCTCTGAGGTTCCTCCAGGTAAGCATCGATGCTCTTGCTGGGAAGCTCAGAGACGACCAACTAGCCATTACTACATCAAGTTTCCCGAACTTAGATGTCGCACTCATCAGACGTAAAGGGGTCTACCCCTACGAATACGTCACAGACCCTTCCAAGTTCGAAGAAGAGTTGCTGCCTCCCCAGGATAAGTTCTACAGCCAGTTGAGAGGTTCAGGTATTACCGACGAGGAGTACAAGCATGCTCAGTCTATGTGGGTCGAGTTGGGTTGCCGAACTTTCGGTGATTACCACGATGCATACCTGAAGCTTGATGTGACGCTTCTAGCATGTGCGACGTTTGTTGTGGTGGGATCATTGGGGGAAATGTGATTCTCCCAATATGTCATCTGACTTACTAGCATATGCGATACGAAGAACAGGTGTGTATGTGGCTTACTAGGATTAGGCTCATGGTAATGAGGTCCTAGTAGCTGAAACGTTGTCGGGGTATTTTGCAATTTTTTTTCAAATATGAACACGTTAAACTGGACTGTCTCGGATTTTGAGTTTTGTATTCGCCCCCGAGAAAATTCTATATAAAATAACATACCTGAAAATTATATTCACAGTAGATTCATTTTTTGAGTTTTGTAATTACCCCAAGAAATTCTATATAAAATAACATACCTGAAAATTGTATTCACAGTAGATTGAATTCTTGAGTTTTTGTATTCGCATACAAGAAATTCTATATAAATAACATACCTGAAATTCTATTTACAGTAGATTGAATTTTTGAGTTTTGTAATCACTCCAAGAAATTCTATATAAAATAACATACCTGAAAATTGTGTCGCTATATACTAGACTTTTTGATTTCTGTAATTTTGGAGAAAGCAATGGCATCCACCACCAGTTTCAATCGTAAAAATGATAAAACTGAATGTGTTACTTGTGGGAAGCTAATCTCAAGGAACAATTTATCGGTACACAGGGTAAGATGTAGCGAAACAGGTTCGAGAATTAATCGTTCGTTACCTTCTAAGCCCTGTGCTCGATGCAGAAAAATAATCAGCATTGCAAATTTAAGTAAACATCTCAAAATTTGCAAACCATCGATCGAACAAGGAACATCGAAAAGGAAAATCGATAATTCAGAAACGGAAGCTTCCACTTCCAAGCAAATTAAATTATCTAATGAACGCAAACCAATTAGATCTGCATTTAACGACCAACTCCAGGATTTTTCAATTAAGTCAGAATCAGGTCGTGACATTCTTAGTTTCTTGGATGAAACGAAAACATCTGTACTAAATATTTTAAAAGATAAACTTGAAAACAACTCTATAAAAATATACGTTGTTCTGTTTTCTGAATACGAGAAAGTTGATGGCACAACGAGTATTTTTTATCATCGTACAAAAAACCAGACTCTTTATTTGGCGGACGTCGAAAATTTGGACAACTTCTATTATAAAGTTTCCAACGAGCTGGTTAAGAAACATGACGATTTCGAGGCTAAAGGGTCGGGATGGTCTCTATGTGGAAGTCCTCACACGTTAACTGTTTACGTGAACCAATTCTCGCCTCTTCGCGCTTCCAGCTACGTTCCTCTTCCACCGAACATTCAACACAAGAGGGCTGTGTTAAATATACAGAACAGCGATAAAAAGTGTTTTCTTTGGTGTATATTGGCTGCACTGCATCCTGTTCATTGGTCAAATCATCCAGAACAGGTTTCTAATTACAAACAATACGAGACCGACTTTCAAAGTGTAATGTCTGACATTGAATACCCGGTGACATTGTCGGATATAACAAAGTTCGAAAATCGTGCAGGAAAACGCATCGCTATTAATGTGTATTCCTTCACGTCAGATAAATATCTTGTGCATCCCGTCAGGATAAGCGATATCGACGATGATGATGCTCGTGTGATTAATCTCCTTCTCATTTCAAACGAGGATGTTCATCACTACACGCTAATTCGTTCACTATCACGTTTGGTCAGAAGTCAATCAACCAAGCATGCAAACAACATCGAAGTTTGTCCGAGATGCCTAACCACGTTCGACGATCAAAAACAACTCGATTATCGAAAATACAGCGGACGTCAAATTGCTATCGAGAAACTTGCCGAACATAAAATTTACTGCGGCGACAACAGACCGGCTAGAATGTTGATGCCCGAAACGAACGAAGTCGAAGAATTCAAAATGCACAAGGCATTGTTGGAACATCCTGCAATTATTGTCGCAGATTTCGAGGCGTTCCTCAAACCACTCTCCTACTGCGAACCGGATCCCGAACTTTCCTCCACAACGCCGTACCAGCTTCATCAACCTAATAGTTTCGGCTATGTTGTTGTGCGACGTGATAAAATAAATGAAGCATATATATACCGCGGGCCAAATGCAATTGAACACTTCCTGGAAAAAATAATGAAGGAGGTTGAGGTAATTGGTAGCGTACTGCTTACATCAAAACCGATGGCACCTTTAACTGAAAATGAACTTCAAAATTACAATTCCACTGAGGTGTGTCCGGTATGTGATCAAAGTTTCACTGATGAGAACAAAAAAATATTCCACCACGATCATTTCAGCGGAAACTACATAGGTGGAATTTGCAACACGTGCAATCTTAAAATCCAGAAACCTAAATTCATCCCCATATTCTTTCACAACGGAAGCGGATATGATTTTCACCACCTGGTGAGACATCTTGGCTACGATCCGAAACGTATAGGTGTCTTGGCCGAGAATGAAGAACGCTACATTAGTCTCAGCAAGCAAGTGTCGATTCCGGGAACGAAAAATACAATCGAGATGCGCTTCCTGGATTCGTATAGATTTCTCTCTGCAAGTCTGGATGCTTTAGCGAACAAACTCACCGACGATCAATTTAAAATAACTAGAGCTAGTTTTCCCAACGTAGACGTAGAACTCGTTAGACGTAAAGGGATTTATCCTTACGAATATGTCAGTGATGGTTCTAAATTTAACGACGACGCTCTTCCACTTCCAAGAGAATTTTACAGCAGACTCAGAGAGAAAGGAATCACGGACGAAGAATACCAACACGCGCAACTCATGTGGAAGAAATTAGAATGTAGGACACTCGGAGACTACCACGATGCCTACTTAAAATTAGACGTGACGATACTCGCGGATGTTTTTCAAGCGTTCAGGAAAACGGCAACGAATATTTATAAATTAGATCCAGCGTATTTCTACAGTCTACCGGGATTAGCGTGGTCGGCAATGTTATTCCAGACAAAGGTCAAGCTAGAACTGATATCGGACGTTGACATGTTGCTATTTATCGAAAGAGGGATACGAGGTGGAATGGTGCAATGCGTACAGAGACATGCAAAAGCTAATAACGTACACATGAAAGAAGATTACGATTCAAATCGAGCATCGAATTACATCTTCTACGCCGACGTTAATAATCTCTACGGACATGCCATGGTTCAGAAACTTCCTTACGGGGGATTCGAATGGTTAGATCCCACTTCGATAGACATTATTCATTTCGACGATAGCGAGTGTGGTTTCTTCGCAGAGGTAGATCTCCAATTCTCCGACCCCCTGCACGACACGTTTTCGGATTTGCCTCCGACTCCCGAAATCAAATGTCCACCCGACTCGGTTCAAGACAAGCTTTTGTTAACATTGGACCCTAAACAGAGATACGTCGTCCACTACAAGAATCTCCGGTTTTTGATTGGGAAGGGTGTTCAGATAGTAAATGTTAGAAGAATACTAAAGTTTAAACATTCCACGTGGTTAAGACCTTACATAGAAACTAACACACAACATAGAACAGCTGCCACTTCCGATTTAGACAAGGATTTTTTTAAATTAATGAACAATGCGGTGTACGGAAAGACCATGGAGAATGTTAGAAAGCACGTAGACGTGAAATTAATTTCCGATAAGAATAAATGTCGGAAGTGGATAGCCGATCCTAGATTCAAGTCGAGAAAAATTTACAACGAGAATTTAGCACTTTTCAATCTACATATAAAATTGATGAAATTCAGAAAACCAATTTACGTTGGCGCAACGGTTCTCGACTTGTCGAAACTTTACATGTTCGAATTTCATTATGACGTGATGAAACCCTTCTACAATGATAAAATATCACTTTTGTACACGGACACCGACAGCTTCATTTACAGCATACAAACACCTAACCTATACGAAGACATAAAAAATCCTTCCATGCTTGAGTATTTCGATACTTCTGCGTACCCTCAACCCAACAGATTTGGAATTCCATCCCTCAACAAAAAAGTCCTAGGTAAACTGAAAGATGAATGTAACGGTGATATTATTGTCGAGTTCGCGGGTTTGCGTTCGAAGATGTATGCCATGAGAACAGAGAGTAGCGTCACGAAGAAAGCAAAAGGTGTGGGCAAAAATACGGTGGAGAACAAACTCACCTTCCACGATTACATCGATTGCCTTTACTCACAATCGATGATACTAAGCATAGAACAAAGAATCCAAAGTGTAGACCACGTGATTACAACAAACAAAGTTAGGAAAGTAGCATTAGATCCGCATGACGATAAAAGATGTATTTTGTCTTGTGGAATCCACACGTTGCCTTGGGGACACTATCGTTTAGAAATTAGTAAAAATTGTAGGCAATGCAAATGAAAAAAAAATGAACTTAAATAACTATAACTAAAATAAAAAAAATTAACTATCTCACATACACAATAAATAACTAGCAAGGACAATGAATCACTTTGGTTTCCGAAAGCAAACAATGGAGACTGTACACCGCACGGCAGATCATGAATTTCTACCTTCCATGTTATCTAAACTCAACGGTCTGTTGATCAATCAATTTTCGGAACGCTGCTCTTCTTGCTGGAACAGTGACGATTTCGGATTCGCGACGATCGACGTGACGGGGAAACCCAACGACGGAAAATACAGAAACAAAATCAACGACTTTCTAAACGTTGCAACGTTGTGAGAATAAATAACCAGCATGCCTATGAATTTGTTCGGTTTCAAAAAACAGATCATTATGGAAACCATACCAGATCATGAAGTCTTACCTTCCGTGTTACCTAAACTCAACGGTCTGTTGATCATTCACCTCAACAGCATTTGGACGAAACTGAATGACGATGTGGGCAAGATGTTTTATGTTTTTAATAACAATTTACATTTCTACGAAATTCCGATCGACGGGAAACTTCAAATCACCGTGAATCCGGAAAACGCAGGCGAAATCAAAATTTCTACCGGCAAGAATATTTTTCGAATCAAGCACGACAAGATGCTTTCTAACATTACGTACGATGTTTCTGCAGGAGATTATCTTTACATGGAACTTCTCGGAGATTACGACAAACTCATTCCTCTCTTCGTAGAATTACGAATCGTCTATCCTATTATAAATAACCGTTAACCAAAAATGCCTAACGACATTTTCGGCAACACCAAGCGTGTAGACCACGCAGAAGAGATTCTCATGTTGGACATTCGAGTTAAGAAGTTGAGGACCGATTTGATTGCTTTGCAGGAGACCTTAAACAAAAGTTTAGAGTCGGAAATCGCCACGCTCCAAACGCAATGTCTCGACCCCATTCTGAAAATCGATTCCGAACTGAAAACGCTCATAAAAAATTATGTAGACGTACCTTCTTACGACAGCGTTCAAAATATACAGTTGAGCGTGGATTCGCTTCAAAATGATTTGGCCAAATTACAGCAATTTCAATCGAAAAATGAAGATTTGGAAAAACTGAAACTCGAAATCGAAGAACGAACTTCCGCAATAGAAAAGAATTTCTCTGAACTTCAAACCGTCGTGAACGATATAGACGCAGAACGCTTGCATGTTGTTGTTTCCAAATTACAAGAAGAATTCACCAGCACGTTGGAAGAAATTAAATCCAAGTTGCAGACTTTGGAAGATACAATGACGAACCTACCATCGTCGGACGAACTGCAGGTCATCGGTAAAAGCGTCGCGAACATAAAAATTCAATTGGAGGCCTATCAAGATTTCGAACACATTCAAACCACCATCGCCACGCTTCAGGCGTCCTTGGAATTGATCAACGAAGAAATTAAAAATATTCACGCTGAAGCGAGAGCGTTGACGAGCATTCAAGACACGTTAAGCACGGTTCAGCAGAAGATCGAATATTTAGAAAATTTGAACGTCGAAACGAATCTCGCTCATTTTCATCACGTACTCGACAACATACAGGGTGACTTGGAATCGTTACGGACGAGCGTACCTTCGAGCGAAGATTTGGAAAAATTGAAAACGGCGGTGACGGCACTATCCGATTCGAGCGACATCAAAAGTTCATTGAGCGATCTCGAGAGTAAAGTGGCCAATCTCCCCACCTCCAAAGAATTGCACGTTTTGAAAAGAAACATATCTCGAATGCTGAAACGACTAGAAACGGAAACGGCGAACGTGGAACAGATTCGAGACGAAATCAGTTCGCTGGTGTCGACGCTGCCCACTTCGCAGAGCGTCGCCGACCTTCACACGCAGTTTACAGAGATGCGAAGCATAGTGAACGATCTTACCGAGAAGAGCTCGAAATTGAATCAAGTCGAGAACCTTCAGAACATCGTCGTCAACATCAGAGATCAAGTTGGAGTGCTGGAATCCACGCAGGAATCGACGCTGGCCTCTTTCGGTGCCAAGTTGCAAGAACTCAACGAAAACTACAAGCAGTTGAACGTGGAAGTGAAAATCAAACCGTCGTTTTCTACCGTAACGGATACCATAGTCGAGCATTTGCTGCCCATCGAAAATAAACTCGGACAAGTTCACAGTAATCTGCTCGGCGTCGACACTAAATTCGCTAAACTGCATTTTCTGCAAGCCATCGAAATCAACAGCATACCCAATCAACAGAGAATCTCCACGTTCGTCGAAGGTAACAAACTGTACATGTTGCATCCTTATCATCCGTACTACAAGTTTCTCCTCGATGGCACGATTCAGATAAACGAATTTTCGTACTGGTCTCACGGTAGAAAAGCTAGCGTTCCCACCATGACCTTGATATCGAATCGTGGTGTCCAGAAAGCAGGAAACATTCCTCTGGCACGTTGGAACGAAACGCGCAACATATACGAAATACACGAAGACGAAGATCTCACCGTTTTCGACGTGAGTGCCGGCGATAAGCTGATCATTCAAAACACGAGTGAAGTACCACCCTCTTTGAATCCCATCACGCTGGTGCTTCTCTTAAAACGTAATCTCTAAACAAAAAAAATGTCTAGGCAGGCCATCGTCGAAGAATTGCATAAACCTGCACGCCGCAACTACGAACGTTTGGCTGTGGTAACCAAGGGCATCGACGACCTCTGGCAAAGTGACCTCGTGGAGATGAGTAGCGGCAATTTGAAAAACGTGCATAAATTGAACAAGGGCAACAAGTACCTCCTCACCGTCATAGACACGTTTTCGAAATTCGCATGGGCTCTACCTTTGAAGGCGAAAACAGGAACGTGCGTCACGGAAGCATTCAAATTAATTTTTCGCGAAAGCGGTGGCAGACGACCACGGTTTCTGCAAACGGACAACGGTAAAGAATTTTACAACGCCGTATTCCAAAAATTTATTCAAAAACATGGCATTCGACATTATTCGAGCTTCAGTCACATCAAAGCCAGCATCGTGGAAAGATTCAATCGAACCTTGAAAACACACATGTGGAAACGATTCACGCTTCGGGGAAATTACAAATGGGTCGACATCCTGCCGGAACTCGTCGACACCTATAATGATACAGTACACAGAACAATAGGCATGAAGCCAGCTGACGTTACCAAATCTGACGAGCAGCGTTTAATTTCTACCGTTTACTGTCCAAAGTACACTCCCACGACAAAAAAAGCTAAATACAAAATTGGAGACCAGGTGAGGATCAGCAAATTCAAACGCACCTTCGAGAAGGGATTCACAAAAAATTGGAGCACGGAACTTTTTACGGTGGTTCGAGTTCTACCTGGAAACCAACACACGTATATAATAAAAGATAGTAGCGGCGAGATTTTGAAAGGAAGATTTTACGAAAAGGAACTCTCTAAAACAAAACACCCCGACACGTACCTCATCGAGAAAGTATTGCGTAGGAAAGGTGACAAACTGTTTGTCAAATGGCTGGGACTTCCGGAAAAGAGTTGGATCGACGCGGACGAAGTGATCTTGTGAGTACGTGGAACGTGGTGAAGCGTCTACCGGATCCGGAAAGTCAAACGAAGAAACAGAACGGCGAGTTGCTTCCCGACAGCATCCGCTGTCTGATCGTAGGTCCTTCGGGGTGTGGGAAAACGACACTGCTCGTGGACAATTTTCTCCTCGCACCGAATTGGTTAAATTGGAAGAACAGGCACCTGTACGTGTTCTCGAAAAGTTTGGAGCAATCCAAATACCAGCAACTGATGAAACTGTACGATGGTCTGGACATTGCAACATTCGCCTCGGAAATAAAACCACTCGACGATTGTCGTGAAAATTCAGTCGTTGTGTTCGACGACGCCATCCTGGAAAATCAAAATGAAATTCGCAACTTTTTCACGCAAGGTCGTCACAAAGGAATGGATTGTTTTTACCTAGCTCAAACGTTTTCCAAAATTCCAAAACAGTTAGTGCGCGACAACGCCAATTTCATATGTTTGTTTCGTCAAGATCACACCAACCTCAAGCACGCGCACGATGACTACGTAGGCGGAGACATGAACTACAATCAATTTTCGGAAGGCTGCTCTACTTGCTGGAACGGTGACGATTTCGGATTTGTGACGATCGACATGACGAGGAAACCCAACGACGGAAAATACAGAAACAAAATCAACGACTTTCTAAACGTTGCAACGTTGTGAGAAACGACGTATATAAATAACGTCATGACGAAACGAAAAATCGAGGACGAAAATCTCAAGCTTCGCGATTACCTCGCGAAACGCTTCAAAGGTTGGAAATCCGAGAATCGCGGATTCTACGAAGAGAAGAAACGTCAGGATCAACCCGTGATCGATGCCATCAGCAGTCTAGGTAAAGAAATTAAAAGTGTCACGGAACAAAATAAAAATTTGATTAATGAACTCGTACCGCTCGCAGCTAAAAGTTACGCCGTACCCACACCCATTTCGAGCATTCCTTCGACGCCGTTCGAACTGAAGGATGCACCGGCACGACGTCGAGCCATAGGCAGCACGTCTTCGGATAAAATCGAGTTGGGGCCTTTGGCACGAGACTACCTGAGCACGGGGAAATTCGACAAGGATGAAGTGTTCGGATTGTATCCCAGCATGGAAACCAGCGAAGGCGGCGGTGTGGTGTGGAAGATTGGGAAATCGAAGGTGACCTTCGAAGGCAACGACATTAAAGTCAATTTAGGCGACAAGGATAGTTGGAACAGGTATCCGGGTACGGTGGGACTGTGGGAACTCGTCGCCAAAAAGCAGCCGAAAGATTACACCGACGAAGATTACCAAAGTTACAAGGAAATTCTGATCATGACGGATGCCTTGTACCAGAACAACGACGCCTCGCAGAATAGGGTGAAATCGAGCAGCGGCGAGAAGTACAGGAATCTCATCAAACCGATTTGGAACCAGGTCAAAACAGGCAGCGGCGTCAAACGCTACAACACGTTACCCAAATAATTCGTTTGGGTGGACGACGTTAGGAAACTCGTGGACCGATTGTTGGTGATAGCCGGCGAAGAGAATGCAGGCAATCGTAATTTCTACAACGAGAAGGTTGGCATCGTGGACATGATCAGCACGAAACTTTCCAACTTCATCGTGAACGACGACAAGGGCATAGGTTACCTGATCAAAATCATCAACACGCTGCCTCCGAAATTTTGGAACGTGGCCGAAGGAAAGGGACTCGTGAACGACATCATCAACAAGTTACCTTTCGAGATGCATCTACCTGGCTACCAGTACTGCGGGCCGGGTACCAAACTCGAGAAAAGATTGGAGAGAGGAGACAAGGGTGTGAATCCGTTGGACGCCGCATGCAAAGATCACGACATCGCCTACAACACCACGCAGACGGATCTGAATGCACGTCACGAAGCAGACAGAAAGTTAGAGCACGCAGCTTTCGAAAGGTTCGTGAGTAGAGACGCATCGTTGGGTGAACGGGTCGCCGCACTGGGTACCACCATCGCCATGAACACGAAACAAAAATTGGGGTGGGGTATATAAATAACATACAGTAAAAAAAAACAACATGGCTTGCATAACTGATTTGCCACCCGAGCTACTATCTAAAATATTCAAAAAGGTAGTTAACGGAGATGTTAATAAACTTGTAATCATGGCAAGAACGATGCCGGAATTTCGCATCCCTTGTGAAATGGTTCTCAAGGACCTTCTTCGGGAGATCAGCGGCCTGAGGTGCGGTGATCTCAACATTCTGCTTTCGGCTGCAGGGGAAAAATTAAACGATAGGTCGGACGAACTGTACGAGGCGATGCAGGGAAGAAGACAGTATACTGATGATTGGTACAAGTCTATGCAGGAGAAGGAAGATATCACTACGCACATCCTCGCGTTTTCCGAAGCACGAACTTTCTTCCTCTGTTAAAAAAATAATAATATATATACGTGCCAAAAAAAAACTTGATATATAAATAACACATAAATAATATAAAAATAATCTTCGGTATATATATATATATATAAATAACACACATCGTGAAAAAAAAGCAATTAAATTTCTCTCTAACACTCTGACAACTGAAAAAATGAGCGATCTCCAAGCATTAAAACAAATGCTAAATTTGTCAGTCGAGTATGTAAAAATTCAGGAATTGGAAGTCGACAAACCTTACACGATAACTTCCGGTTCAATCGTTTCTACCCAGTATGGTCCCAAGGTACGCCTGTTGCTCAACGCACAATACAGTCTATTTTTACCAGATCGATACGCTAACATGTTATCCGACGAGAAGCTATCTATTTTAATCGAGAACAAAACTCGAATCGTGTACAAGGGGACAAAGGAACTTCTTGGCAAGAAAACGAAGCACGTAATAGAATTTGTGTAACGACTGCGAGGCCTTGAAAATATATAAATAACATACCGTAAAAAAACTACACAAAAAAAAATCTCAGAATATATATATAAATAACATACCGTGAAAATAACACATAGAGCATCAACATGAAGCCCAAGGGTGTCGTGTACCAGATACCATACTCCAATCTTAAAAATCTAGGTGCCCTCGATGGGTTACTCACCAAGAAACAACGCGAAAAGAAACGTTCTTGCTTGTCGAAAGGACATGGAATGAAATTGCTGCTCAGCACACCTCAATTGAAAAGATTGCAGCGTTCGCGAAAACAGCAAAAAATCGGAGGTTTCATATTCAGCATCCCGGCCATCCTGGCAGCATTGGGGGCCGTTGGAAGTTTGGCCGGCGGAAGTGCCGCCATCGCGAAAACCGTCATCGACTCGAAGAAGAACAAGGCGGAATTGGAAGAACAGAAACGTCACAACCTGGCCATGGAGAAGAAAAAGGGGAAGGGCGTGATGAGAAAGTTTAAAAAAAAGAAACAGAAGCACTCACCAACCGAGACATTGAATCTCTGATCGAACCGTTACAAATCAAACACTTCAGAGGAGTTTTCATGTCCGACTCGTTACCTTCAACCGTCAAAAGAAGAGAATGCGGAGTAGTCAACTTGGACGGTCAAGAAAATCCAGGCACGCATTGGATATGTTACCACAAAAATGATGATAAAGCATTCGTTTTCGATTCTTTCGGAGGTGTTCCACCTGCAAATTTAGTCTATTATCTGAAAACGAACAAAACCTCCATATACTACAACGACGAACGCATTCAAGATTTCGGAGACGTGAACTGCGGTCATCTCTGCCTCTCCGTGCTCGCGTTTCTCTCTAAAATAAATAACCCTACGATCGAGGGTTTCCAGAAAGCACTGTGGAACCTCAAACAGCATCACTAAGATGGGCGTGTTCCATCTCACGAGCGAATCTTCAATCTTGAAACTCACGCTGCACGACGACATCGTCTATCCTAAATCCGTGGCTCTGCGTGCATTCTACAGCATGTACCTCATACCTAACGTCACCCAGCACAACAACAAAATTAGCGTTGGAAGCGAACACATCGTCGTCACGCCAGGCCAATACAATCTTTCCACTTTGCAAGCTCAATTACCCAAAGGCACATACCTTTCTCAAAATTCGGTCACGCACAGAGTGGAAATCCTATCCGCGACGGAGACCGTGGACCTGGGCACCATGGGAGAACTTTTAGGTTTCGAGAACGACACCAAACTCGAAGCTGGCATCAAGCACGTAGCAACCAACATTCCTAAATTTTTGGCCATAGAGACTCTGAACGTACACTGCAACGTGGCGGAAGGTATGATCACGAAATCTTCGGACGGATTGTTAGGAAGTCACAAGCAGACGGGAATCATAGCCACTTTCAAACCAAGTTCCGAGTTCATGGAACCGATCATCTACACGCCCTCTTCGCCGATCTATTTTCCAGTATGTCGCAACCGCATAGACGACATAGAGTTGGTGGTGACGAACGAGAAAGGAGACGTGGTGGATTTCGCAGGTGCCACTACGACGGCCATCGTGGAGATCAACGTATAATAAATAACACACATAGTGAAAAAAAAATGGAGCAAATCGAAAGTTACGAATTGCAATCTTTCCCTCCCAACCGTCGCACGTTTGCCAATCTGAACGAGGCGAACAGGGAGATCGAATACGACGTGGACGTAGGCGATGGGTTCATTCATCCTCACAGAGCGGACCTCTACCTTCAATTCGACGTGGTGAAGAAAGAAAATGGAGACGCGTTTCCTGCAGCAGCAAACTTGATACTCGTGGACAACTTCGTGCCTTACCTGTTCTCGCAGGTGGAGGTGAGGAAACACAACACCGTCATCGACAGAATAGATTATCCAGGCATCACGTCGACGGCAGTGGGAACGTTGAAATTATCCAAAACGGACGCAGCGTACTACCAGGCCGGGGGATTCGAAGCCGGGACCAAAATATCGACGAAAAGTCACACGGTGCTCTTTCCCATGCGTCTGCTGCCTGGTTTCTTCTCGGACTACAAGGAGATCATGTGGAAGGGAGGACTGAGGGTCACGTTTCGAAGAGCGGCCAACGACAACGACGCACTGATGCGATACGCTACTTTGGGTCCGGACGGCACCACGCCGATAGCCAACACTTTACCCGAAGCGGCGAAATGCGTCATCCGGAGCATGGAATTGAGAATGCCGGTGGTGGAATACGAAACGAACTACGCCCTCAAGTACAAAGCGGAGATCTTGAAAAATCCGCAGGTGTTGATTCACTTTCACGGTTACCAGTGCGTGCAGAAGATGGCGTCGGGAAGTCACATGGAATTCGACGTGACGACGCAGTTCAACAACATACAGTTCGACATGCCAGATTTCGTCGTAGTGCTTTTTCAGACCGGGCGCGATAACGATCAGGAGAAAGATTCCAGCAAGTTCGACGACTGCAAAATCAAGAACGTTTACCTCAAAAATGGACGCAACGAAGTGTTCCCGCGCGAGAATTACAACCTCGACGTGACCAAAAACGATTACCTCAAACTTTACGACGCTTACACGGCTTACAAACGCGTGACCGAGGGAAGCGTGGACATGTATTACACGCCCAGCGAATTCAAAGCACGGAGACCCATGACCGTCATCAACACATCTAAGAGGAAGAAGGTTGTGGTCAACGATCGAACCAACATCAAGGTCGTCTGCGAGTTCCACGACGCCTTGCCCGAGGATACTCTATGCAGTGTCATCCTGATTGCAGAGAAGTCCTTCGCCTACGACGTGAAGAACGAGAGGGTCACAGAGCAGTTTTAAAATTCATAAAAAATTGCCACATACTAAAAATCAACATCCAACACATTTTAGGTTATATAAAATTTGTGAAAACCTTATAATACTGAAATATTAAAACAAACAGTAGTAGTGTGTTTGATACTACGGACAGTGCCGGAAAGGAAGAGTTTCTCTCCAGCAGCTTTGCTACACTTAAAACTTGCTTAACATGAGCATATGAGTTTTTTGTTCAAGTGTGGAGTTTTTCCTAATCCAAGATTTTTGTAAAAATTCCCGAGGGCATTTTTCAGAAAGGAAGAGTTTTTCAGATTGATTTGTGCATACTTAAAACTTGCTCAACATGTCCATTTGTTCAAGTGTAGTACCTGCCTAACCCAAGAGTTTTGTAATCGGAAAGTATCAACCCCCATCAAGCAGATTTTTGTCTATAAACTTGTATCCATACCCACCTATACATATTTACTTCAGGTTTAAGTTCAATTGGATACTATTCAATTTGCTTATCCAATATTAAAACAATACAATATGCAGAGCCTACCTCTAGAATTGCTTCGTGTTTGCATGTTTCTCCTCTGTGTCAGTGTGTGGAATTCCCGAGACGGTAGTATTGATTTTTGCTTTACCCTCAGCGCCAGTATTTACAGAAATTCCCGAGTATTGCATCATTCAGTATTGTGAGACTGACTGAGGAGAATAGATGTGTTGATACAGTACTTCTCATACTTACAGGTTTAAATTCATATTGAACAATATAAAATCTGTTATTTGTTGTAATCCACTCATATTTAGAGTCAAGCTTATATTTGTCCCAGCCTGTTATACATAACAAGGTCATTGCTATTCAAGATATGCATGTTTGTGCAGGCATTTGCGCTGGGTCAATGTGAATGATTTTCCACTTGTGGGCTATTGGCTTTACAACCTGTCATAAGATTAATATTAATAATATTAATCCATAGAGATTAGATTTAAAACCCAGGAAATTTTATATAAATACCAAAGCCAAAATATTAAGTGTATACACACCTACACACATACACACACACACACAAAGCACACAGCTGAACCCAACTGATATTTTTTATTCAGTATAAAGTTTTGAATTGAATCCCAGGAAATTGTATATAATAAACAACAGCAAAAATGCCGAATCAAAAATATTGCAATCAGTGCAATAAAAATATATTTAGCTCTAATTGGGCCAGACACCAAAAAATTTGTAACCCAGATAAATACAGAACTCCCACAAAAATTTGCCCCAAATGCAATAGAAAATACAGCATGCAATACTTCACATATACACATAAAGATACTTGCTCTGCACAACCATCCACATCTGGCCTGAAAAGAAGGCACGAAGTACCTCTTAATGCCAGAGCAGCAAAACAGCCACGCTATGAACCTATCCGTAGCAGTTTTAACGGCCAATTAAGGGATCACCGTTTTGTATCAGAGCCAAGATGTGGCATTGAGAATTTCTTGAACAGTGTAAATCCTAATGTGCAGGCAATTCTAAATGCACAAAATGGTTCTTATAAGCTCTCCCTCAAATTGTTTGTACAATATAAGAAACCAAATGGCACAAAATTTACACACCCCCACGTAACAGAAACTGTACCGGTATATTCAAACGCAAATTTAGACACAATAATAAGCAGGTTGATAGATCAATTGAACATCAAACACTCTGAATTTGCGGCAAAAGAGTCAGGATGGAGCCTATGCGGTTCATCACACAAGTTATATGTTAATATTTCTGAATTCAGCCCATTGCAAGGATCTACATATGTGCCATTACCTGCCAATATCAAAAACAAAAGAGCCGTGGTCAATATAAAAAATAATGACGCGAAATGCTTTTTGTGGTGTATATTAGCTGCTTTGTATCCAGTTTCAAGGAATCCTGAGAGAATAACTTATTACAAACAGCATGAGCACGATTTTGACGATGCAATGGAGGGTTTGGAATATCCAATGTCTGTTCAGAATATTGACAAATTTGAAAAAAAGGCCAGACACATCAATGGCAAACAATTATCTATTAATGTATTTATTTGTTCCACTGGCAATTGCCCGATAGTACCTCTCAGAATCAGTACAATTGATGATGAATCTGCTATTCCGATTGATCTGCTCTTAATTGAAGGGGATGATACATACCATTATACTCTGATACATAATCTTGAAGCTATAGTGAGAACACAACTAGACAAAACTCATACAATATTCAAGTTGTGCAGAAGATGTTTAACTGTATTTGATGGTCAAAAAATGGTAAATGGGGTTCGTGAAAAAAAATGCAGAAATTGCCAAAAACAAGTTAATTGAGCATCTGAAATACTGTGGCAACCATAAACCTGTTCATATGGTGATGCCCAATCCAAGTGAAAATTGCAAATTCAAAAAGTATGAAGCCTCGTTGGAACACCCAGCATATATTGTCTGGGATTCCGAATCAAATCTCAAATCTCTTGCATTCTGTAGCCCAGATCCCGAAGAATCTTCAATTACACCATACCAGCTGCATGAACCTTCCAGCTTTTGTTATGTGGTTGTACAGGATGGTGTTGTTAGTAAAGAATTTTCATACATGGGACCAGATGCCATCAAAATATTTGCACATAGAATAGAAAATGAGTGCCGTGACATAGCATATAACATCTTATTAAAATCAAAACCCATGTTGCCTTTAACAGAGAAACAGATTGAAGATTTCAACAAAGCAGAAAAATGCCCGGTATGTGATTCTGAATTTTCAGATACAAATATCAAGGTACATCACCATTCTCATACAGATGGTCGATATAAACAGGCCCTGTGTAATAGCTGTAATATTAAGATCAAGAGACCAAGATTTGTCCCCATATTTTGCCATGGAGCATCCAATTATGATTTCCATCATCTGATCAGGTACGAGGGGTTTGAGAAGCAGAATTTAAATATTTTAGCTGAAAATGATGAGAAATATATATCTATTAGCAAGATAATTAAAGTTGATGGTGTTCCTATTCACATAAGATTTCTTGATTCTTACAGATTTTTATCTGCTAGCCTGGATACACTGGCCACTCAATTACCTGATGATCAATTCAAAATCACACGTGCACTGTTTCCAAATCAGGACCTGAAATTAATTAGGCGAAAGGGTGTATATCCATATGACTATGTTACAGATTTTTCTAAATTTGATGAGTGTTCCCTGCCACCACAAGAAGAGTTCTACAGCAAAATCAGAGGATCTGGAATCACTGATGATGATTATCACCATGCTCAGTTGATGTGGAACAATTTAAAATGCAAGACATTTGGTGATTATCACATGGCATATTTAAAACTTGATGTCACCCTCTTAGCTGATATATTGCAGGCATTCAGAAAATCTTCCATGCAAAATTATGGACTGGACCCAGTGTATTTTTACAGTGCCCCGGGCCTAGCATGGTCTGCAATGTTTTTCAACACCAAAAAGCAATTGGATCTGATCCACGATCAAGATATGTATCTGTTTATGGAGAAATGTATAAGAGGTGGGATGGTGCAATGATCCCAGAGATATGCCAGAGCAAATAACAAGCATATGCCTGATTATGATCCAGCACGGCCATCAAATTATATACTGTATGTAGATGCAAACAACCTCTATGGTCACGCTATGATGCAAAAACTGCCATATGCAGGGCTTGAATGGGTCGAAGATTTCAACATTGAGGATCTTCAGGATTTTGATGACAGTGAATATGGCCTCTTCTTAGAGGTTGATCTGACAATTCCTGATGATTTACACAATAAATTTTCTGATCTGCCCCCAATTCCCGAGGTTCAGTGCTCACCTGGCTCTAAACAGAAGAAGCTCATGATGACCCTGGAGCCGAAACAGGATTATGTCATATATTACAAAAACCTCCAGTTCCTGATGAAACATGGTGTTCAAGTGACCAAAGTTGGCAAAGTCTTGAGGTTCAGGCACTCAGAATGGTTGAAACCATACATTGATACAAACACAGAGCTTCGAACATCTGCAAAGAGTCAATTTGATAAGGCCTTGTTTAAATTGATGGTGAATTCAGTGTATGGCAAAACTATTGAAAATGTCAGAAAACATACCGATGTTAAAATAATTACTGACCCCAGCCTGAGCAAAAAATTGGTTGCAAAGCCCAACTTCAATTACAGAAGAATTTATGATGAGCACATGGCACTTTTCAACATGAAGAAAACAAAGATCAAGTTTGATAAACCTATTTATGAAGGGGCTGCAATATTGGAATTGTCCAAATTACATATGTTAACATTGTATTATGACGTGCTGAAACCTTTTTATGGTGATCGTGTAAAATTATTGTACATGGACACGGATAGTTTTATTCTTCATATTCAAACAGAAGATGTTTATCAAGATATGGCACAGCCTGAATTGTTTCAATACTTTGATACCAGTGAACATACAAGAATTCAACCCCACAACAAAAAGGTGCCTGGCAAGTTAAAAGATGAGACACTTGGTGATGTTATTGTGAAATTTGCTGGGTTAAGTGCCAAGATGTACAGTTTTAAAACATGTAGTGCTGTTGTCAAAAAAGCCAAGGGTATTGGCAAAGTAACTGTGGAAAAAGATCTCCAATTTGAAGATTATGAAAATTGCATCAAATCCCAGAATTCAATCAAAACATCAGAATCCAGAATCCAGAGTGAGGATCACTTGCTGACTTCAAATATTGTAAGAAAAGTGGCCCTGGACCCACATGATGATAAGAGATGTATTTTATCATGTGGCATACATACTCTACCATGGGGTCATTGTGATTTGAAAAGTGGCAAACAATGCCCAATTACAGAGCATGATTTGAAATAAATAAACATGCCTATGAACTTATTTGGGTTCAAAAAACAGGCTATTATGGAGCTGCCAACACCACAAGCCTCTCCTGATATAATGTCTAAACTGAGTGGCTTGTTAATTATTCATCTGAACAGCATACTTACAGATGTTGATGAAGAAACAGGCAAAATATTGTACATATTTAACAATAATTTAAATCATTACCAATTACCTGTAGGTGGGCAATTGCAATTTATTACAACCCCTGAGGGTGATGTCAAGATTTCAATAGGGAGAAATATTTATAGAATTAAGCACTCAAACATGGTTTCTGGCACTGTTTATACTGTTTCTGCTGGTGACTGCTTATATATTGAGGTCCCTGGATCTTATGACAAGCTTATACCCTTTTTTATAGAATTAAGAATCAGATACTCTATAATAAATAACCAGTAAAACAAAAATGCCTAATGATATATTTGGCCATACAAGACATGAAGATCACAGTGATGAGATTCTGATGCTTGATGTCAGAGTCAAGAAATTAAGAAGTGATTTACAAGCTTTACAAACTACACTCAATGCCAGTCTTCAATTAGAAATTACAAATTTACAATCACAATGCATGGACCCTCTTCTTAAAATTGATTCTGAACTCAAATTATTGCTTCAGAAATATACTGATTTGGCCACATTGGATAATTTTCAAAGTTTGGAAGAGGCTGTAGCAGCTCTTCAAGCCAAATTTAAGACCCAGGCTAACAACTCCGAGCAATTGAAACAGCAATTGGAAGAGCAGATAAATAATGTCCAGACACAGCTCCAAACAATTGTCAAAAGCATAAAATCACAAGAAGATTTTGATCTAGTGATTTCCACTCTAAAGGAACAGATTCAGTCACTCCAAATACCTAATCTGGATCCTCTGCACAATGCCATAGCCGAGGTTAAAGAAAAAATTGAGACACTTGAAAATTTTATGAACAATTTACCATCTTCTGATGCTTTGAATGCAATAACTCGGAGTGTAGCAAATATTAAGCTGCAACTTGAAACATATGAAGATTTTGGAAAAATTCAAAGTTCCATAACCCATCTTGAAGGTACAATAGCAGCAGTGCAAAGTGATTTGGCAAATGTACTAGAATCCCGATTGCCTGGAATTGTAGATACCCTTGTCAGTGTCCAGCAACAAATCACAAAGCTTGAAAACCTCAACACTGAATCTGAACTGTCTCATTTTCATCACTTGATCGATGATATCCAAACAAAGCTTGAAATTTTACAACAATCAACACCCTCTCAGGCAGATATAGCCCTGCTCCAAAATGCTATGCAAAATGTGGCTGATGCTTCTGAATTAAACAATGTAAAATTGGCACTTGAATTTTTGCAGAATACTGTTTCAAATCTTCCTACATCACAGGAACTTAAAAATATTAAGAGGGCAGTGAATAGGATATTGAAATCAGAAGATATCAAGAATATCCAAACAGAGATCAAACAACTCACACAGACAGTGGCCACTCTTCCAACCAATCAACATATTAATGAACTGCATGCCCTGTTTGAGGATATCAGAAGACAGGTCCATGATCTCACTGCTCAAAATTCAAAATTGGCAGTTGTTGAAAATTTGCAACAAATTGTAGCTAATATCAAGCAACAGCTAGGGACCATGGAATCCAATCAAGCAAATGCTCTGTCTGTTTTTGCCAACCAGCTACAAGAAATTGTGCAACAATACAAGAGACTTGCTGTGGACATAAAAATTAAGCCAGGCCATGATGATGTTGTTAGGACCATCAATGAGCATCTTGAATCTGTAACAAGCAGATTGCTCACAGCAGAAAAAGAAATAACAGGCATAATCGAGAATACAAAACATACAGTAATTCTTGAATTGTACAGCATCCCCAACAAAGAATATGATTCACCATTTACACCAGGTGGCAAAATATATATGCTGTCCCCTGCACAATTTTATTACCAGTTTTTTGTTGGAGGCACACTGAGACCAATCAAGATCAAATATTGGCTTCAACCACAGGCACACCACTACCCTACCTTATCAATAACAAATGCTGAGAACAAACCAAAAATCACCAGTGTAGAGTTAGAGGATTTTACAGACCCCAATACATTAGAAACAGCCTATACTGAAGATGATGGCACTTTGGAATTTAAAATACAAATAGGGGACAAATTATATTTAGAAAATCCTGCAGTATCAGCTGCTGAACACCCCATAGTTGCAATATTCTTGTTTACATATTATGTCTAGACAAATTATTGTTGATGAATTACACAGACAGGCCCGACATAATTATAAGAGACTGCCAGTAGTCACAAAAGGCATAGATGATTTATGGCAGAGCGACTTGATTGAGTTGGCAAGTGGACAGTTGAAAAACTTAGACAAAATCAACAAGGGCTACAAGTATCTACTCACTGTAATAGACACATTTTCAAAATTTGCCTGGGCTGTGCCACTCAAATCCAAGACTGGAACATGTGTTACAGAAGCCTTCAGGACAATCATCAATCATTCAGGAAGATCACCGCGCTATTTGCAAACAGATAATGGCAAAGAATTTTATAATTCAGTGTTCCAACAATTTATTAAAAGCCAGGCAATAAAGCATTACTCGAGTTACAGTGATCTCAAAGCCTCAATTGTAGAGAGATTCAACAAAACCCTAAAAAATCTTATGTATAAACAATTTACCCTCCAAGGTAATTATAAATGGCTTAATATTCTTCCAGAACTTCTACATAAATATAACAACTCGGTCCATTCCACAATCAACATGAAACCCTCTGAAGTAACTTCATCTGATGAGCAAAAATTGATCAGGACTGTTTATTATCCTAGATACCAGCCAACAACAAGAAGGGCCAAATACAGGGTGGGCGATCAAGTAAGAATCAGCAAATATAAGCACTTATTCAAAAGAGGCTTTACAAGAAACTGGAGCACTGAATTATTTACAGTGGTTCAAGTTAAACCCGGGACCCTTAACACATATATAATAAAAGATCACCGAGGAGAAATTCTCAAAGGCCGATTCTATGAACAAGAGCTCAGCAAAACTAAACAGCCTGACACATATCTCATAGAAAAAATCATCCGCAGAAAAGGCAACAAGTTATTTGTCAAATGGCTGGGTCATCCGGAAAACAGCTGGATCGATGCAGACAAAGTGATAATATGAGCACCTGGGATGTTATAAAAAGGCTGCCAGAACCTGAACAGCAGAATAAGAGAAATGGCAAGTTGCTGCCTGATAATATTAGGTGTCTTATTGTTGGGCCATCTGCTTGTGGTAAAACTACACTAATGGTTGATAATTTTTTATTGGCACCCAACTGGTTAGACTGGAAAAACAGGCACTTGTATGTCTTCTCTAAGAGCTTGGAACAATTAAAATATCAGCAGCTGATGAAGCTATATGATGCATTGGATATTGCCACTTTTGAACCAGATGTTAAGCCATTAGATGAATGTCTCGATAATTCTGTTGTTGTGTTTGATGACATTATACTGGATAATCAAAACAAGGTTAGAAATTTCTTTACACAGGGCCGGCACAAAAACATTGACTGCTTCTACCTGGCACAGACTTTTTCAAAAATACCGAAGCAACTGATCCGAGACAACAGCAATTTTATATGTGTGTTTCATCAAGACCATACCAACCTCAAACACATACATGATGAATATGTAGGTGGGGACTTGAGCTACAATGATTTTTCCAAATTTTGCAGCAAGTGCTGGAACCAGGACAGTTATGGGTTTGTCACAATTGATATGACAAGAACGCCCAATAGTGGCAAATACAGAAATAAAATCAACGATTTTCTAGACGTTGAGACATAAATAAACAACCATGAAACGACCAGTCATTGATGATCTTAAATTAAGAGATTATCTTGTAAAAAGATTTAAGGGATGGAAATCAGAGAACCGTGGAATTTATGAAAATCACAAACAAACAGAACAGCCTGTCATTGATGCTATTAATAATTTAGGTAAGAATATCAAAACTGTTACAGAGCAAAATCAAGATTTGATCACAGAGCTTGTACCTGTAGCTGCAAGGAACATATTAGATTATCCATTCACCCCACTTTCCAGCATTCATACACCTAGTCCTGTTGCTCCTAGAAGAATTGAAGCTACTCAGGATCCTATTGAATTGGGTCTTCTTGCTCAAAAATATTTAACCACACCTAAAGACAACAAAGATGAGGTGTTTGGCTTATATGCTGACACAGAGCTTGATGGCAGTATCATACACAGAATTGGTAATTTCAGAGTAACTTTTATGGGAGATGATCTGATTGTTTATTCAGAATCTCGTCTCGGAGAAAAAGGTGCTTTTGTTAAGTACCCCGGAACACCTGGATTGTGGGAACTGATGACTAGGAAAAGGCCTGGCAGCTATACAGATCAAGATTATGATTATTACAAAGAAATATTAATAAAATCAGATGCTCTATACCAGAACAATGATCCCACACAAAAAAGAGTCAAGTCTAGCAGTGGAGCAAAATACAACAATTTAATCAAGCCCATATGGTCACAAATTAAGACTGGCAGTGGAATCAAACAATACAACACCCTGCCTAAAGAATTTGTGTGGGTTGATGATGTCAGGAAACTTGTAGATAGGTTATTGGTGATAGCTGGGGAGGAAAATGCAGGGAACCACAATTTTTACAATGAAAAAGTTGGAATTATGGACATGATAAGCACAAAATTGTCTAATTTTATAGTGAATGACACTAAGGGGATTGGATATCTTATAAAAATTATTAATACTCTACCACCTAAATTTTGGAATATTTCTGAGGGTCGGGGGTTGGTTAATGACATTATAAACAAGCTACACATTCCAGGCTATCAGTGTTGTGGTCCCGGTACAAAATTGGACCATAGATTAAACAGAGGTGATCCTGGTGTTAATCCTCTAGATGCTGCTTGTAGAGACCATGACATAGCATACAACACAGATTCTGATCTTGACAAGAGACATGTTGCAGACAAGAAATTAGAAGAGGCTGCATTTGGTAGATTTGTAAGCAAAGATGCTTCTTTAAGTGAAAAAATAGCAGCATTGGGGACCACCATAGCTATGAGCACCAAACAAAAACTGGGGTGGGGGTTGTGAATATGTATATAATAAACCTAGAATGAAGGCCAAGGGTGTTATGTATCAAATACCTTATGCAGGTCTCAAATCTCTTAAAACTATTGACAGTCTTTTAACCAAAAAGCAGCGCAAGAAAAAAAGCTCTTGTCTTGCAAAGGGGCATGGTATGAAATTGTTGCTTAGTACCCCCCAATTAAAAAAATTACAACAATCTAGGAAAAAATCACATGTGGGTGGATTTATATTTACTATCCCGGCCATCTTAGCAGCACTCGGGGCTGTGGGGAGCTTGGCTGGGGGATCAGCTGCCATAGCAAAAACAGTAATAGATGCCAAGAAGAATAGGGCAGAATTAGATGAGCAGAGGCGCCATAACCTGGCCATGGAGAAACAAGGCAAAGGTGTTAAGAGAGTCATGAATAAGTTTAAAAAAAACAAGAGCCGCTTACAAACCAAGATATTGAAACTTTAATCAAGCCACTGGGCATCAAACATTTTAGAGGTGTGTACATGTCTGATTCTTTACCGGAACAACCACTCAACAAAGAGTGTGGCATTGTTAATTTGGATGAGTACAAAAATCAGGGCACTCACTGGATCTGTTATCTTAAATATTTAAACGATGATGCATTTGTGTTTGATTCATTTGGAGGTGTTCCACCTGAAAATTTAATAAAATATCTAAAATCAACTAATCTTTATTACAATAATGCCCGTGTTCAAAACTTCAAAGATGTTAATTGCGGACATTTGTGTTTATCAGTTCTTAGATATATGTCTCAAATAAATAAACCATCAATTGAAAATTTTCAAAAGGCCTTGTGGTATTTAAAACATCATGGGGGTATTCCATCTCACCAGCCAAAATTCAATATTGAAACTCAAATTGCATGATGACATAGTGTATCCCAAAACAATAGCTCTCAGAGCATTTTACGGCATGTACTTGATACCTAATATTACGCACCACAACAACACAATTGCAGTAGGGGATCAAAAAATTGTCATCACTCCAGGGCAGTATAATCTATCCACTCTAAATGCTCAATTACCCAGAGGTATAGTTTTAAGTCAAAATTCTGTCACTCACAGAGTAGACAGTATCTGCTACAGAAACAGTGCATCTGGGTACTATAGGAGAGCTGTTAGGCTTTGAGAACAACACAAAACTTGAAGCAGCCATCAAACACACTGCTATGAATATACCTAAATTCTTAGCCATAGAGACTCTGAATATTCACTGTAATGTGGCTGAGGGTATGATCACCAAATCAAATGGCATAGGCACTCACAAACAAACTGGCATCATTGCAACATTCAAACCTAATTCCGAATTCATGGAGCCCATCATCTACAATCCATCCCCAACATTATATTTTCCTGTGTGCCATAATAGAATAGATAATATTGAATTGATGGTCACTAATGAAAAAGAAGAATTAGTTGATTTTGCTGGAGCCACAACAACTGCAATCATAGAGATTAACATTTAAATAAAAATACATACAATGGAAAATATTGAGAGTTATGAGCTGCAATCATTCCCCCCAAACAGGAGGACATTTGCAAATTTAAATCAACCCAACACAGAGATAGAGGTGGATCTTGATGTAGGGGATGGCTTTATACACCCTCACAGAGCAGATCTATACATCAAATTTGATGTCGTAAAGCTCGATGGTACAGATTATCCGGCAAATACAAATATAAGACTTGTAGACAATTTTGTGCCGCATCTGTTTTCTGAAATTGAGATCAGAAAGCATGGCGTTGTTATAAACAGAGTGGATTATCCAGGCATTACCTCCACAGCTTTGGCTACATTAAAATTATCCAAAACCGAGGCTTAATACTACAGAATCGGTGGATTTGAAGCTGGTGATAAGATATTAACCAAGAGCCACACAGTGCTGTTCCCCATGCGCCTGTTGCCAGGATTCTTCTCGGATTACAAAGATATCATGTGGAAGGGGGGGTTAAGAATTACATTTAGAAGAGCTGCCAATGATGATAATGCTTTGATGAGGTACAGTGCAATAAACCCTACAGGGGAAGCTCTGCCTAATACCCTACCTGATGAGGGCAAGTGCATTATTCAGACTATGGAGCTAAGAATCCCGGTTGTTGAATATGAGGCCAGTTACGCTCTTAAATACAAAGCTGATATCCTAAAAAATCCGCAAATTCCTCTGCAATTTTACACATATCAATGCGTACAGAAGCCCGCATCTGGTACATATTATGAGTTTGATGCCACAAATTCATTCTCCAGCATACAATACGACATGCCTGATTTTGTGGTGGTACTGTTTCAGACTGGGAGACACAACAATCAGGAAAAAAATTCAAGTAAATTTGATAGCTGCAACATCAAGAACATATATCTTAAAAATGGCAGAAATGAGGTATTCCCTAGAGAAAATTATAATTTAGACATGTCCAAGGGTGATTTTCTCAAATTATATGAAGCTTTTTCGGCTTTCAAGCGTGTCACTACAGGCAATACGGATATGTATTACACACCAGATGAATTCAAAATACGGAGACCCATGTTTGTAATTAACACTTCAAAAAGGAAACAAGTTGTGGTGAATGACAGGACGAACATTAAAATTATCTGTGAATTCCACGAGGCTTTACCAGATGACACCATATGCAGTGTCATTCTCATAGGTGAAAAATCATATGTTTATGACGTAAGAAATGAGCGGGTCACAGAGCAATTCTAGAGATCCGATTCAAACACAGAAGCCCTTTGGATATAAAACAATACTTTACCGTCAGTTACCTACCCATTTTATAGCACCTCTGCTCGTGGCAAAAAAGCTTTTACCTACCCAGCACATTTGCCAAAAACTGAAATACAGAAATATTGTAATAATTATTCTGTAAGTTACAGACTTGTGTACAACAAGACCAAGCCTAAATACAATTCAGTTTGCATGACAATATCCGAGAAGGAATTTCCTCAATATGATGGATGGTCCCTGAAAGAGTGCATAGTGTAGATAAGAATTTTTCTTTGAGTTCCATGACAAATGACATGTAATTTCCCTCGGAAAAGGCACAATGTAGATAAGAATTTCTCTTTGAGTTCCATGACAAATGACATGTAATTTCCCTCGGAAAAAGGCACAGTGTAGGTAATATCAACAGATATAATCACTCAGGCATTTACTAATGTCTCTTTGATGATGAATAACTCTCTGAAAAGACACAATAAAGATTATATCTATTGGCATTAATTTCCCGGGCAAGCATGATTAATTGTTGGCAGAAACATGGGACTGATCAAAAGATTGGAAAGAACATGGAATATTTACTTGACCTCCATTCTATTGTATTGATCAGGCAGTTTTGCCCGTATTGTTGAGCTGATATTTTACCCAGATAACAAAACTCTGGTGATTCTTAATAAAGAATAATTTTGCTCTGTTGTATAACATTTTTTACCAAATTTAAGATCTGGGAGCTATCAACTAGGAGTATTTATTCTCAAAATCTCACATATGGAATGCCACATCTATCAGGACTCGAACCCAGAGCCCCTTGTTTACAAAACTACAATATTAACATTTTGCCATCAGATTTTATGAGGACTCAAACCCGAACCTTTTGATTACAAGGCAATAAAAACCATGCACCACACTCCACTCGGTCTCAGAACCCAATAGATATCAATTCAAGATTCCTGGGATTTTGACAGAAAAACATACTATAAGCTTAATTTCTGGTGTAGCCAAAAATTGACAAGTTTATGGACAAAAATCTGGCTAATGCAACTTTTGTAAGTATGCACAAATCAATCTGAAAAACTCTTCCTTTCTGAAAAATGCCCTCGGGAATTTTTACAAAAATCTTGGATTAGGAAAAACTCCACACTTGAACAAAAAACTCATATGCTCATGTTAAGCAAGTTTTAAGTGTAGCAAAGCTGCTGGAGAGAAACTCTTCCTTTCCGGCACTGTCCGTAGTATCAAACACACTACTAACAGAGTCCCTTGTAGGTTAGTTCGGTGCGTAAATAAAAAAATGATAGGTTAAGTTATATCACTTAGGATCGTAAAAAAAATTAAAAAATCGTAAAAAAAAAAGGATAGGTTAAGTTGTATCACGTAAGATCATAATATACCTACCAAGTATGAGTGGAAAAAAAATGAGTATAGTGAAAATTTGTACTAAAACATCGCTAAACGCTAAAACATTGACAAAAAATTGTCAAAATATGTCAAAAAGTGATATTCAATTGATAAAAAAAGAGGATACCTACAAAGTATTGCGTTGAAACAACTAATATACACTACTTATGGTATATTAATAGTTTGTTAGTTTTTAATGGTTTGATAGAAAAAAATCTTAAGTTTTGGGCCCCCCCGAACTGATCAGCCTAGCTACGTCCCTGATTGTAAAGAATGCAAATTCACAACAGTGTCAAAATTCAATGAAAAATAAAAGAAGATCGAGAATTTTATTGGATATGAATAAAAATTGCCACTTTCAAACTTTTAGAGTTTTGTAAATTAAATACAGCGTGTTTCAAAAAGAATATACGTATTTTGCATGCATATATTTATTAAACTTTAAGACATACGAAGATGAAACTTGACACACATACTTACGAACCTCTCAAGTTCAGATTACAGATGTTCAATATGTCCTCCAGCAGTGACACGAACAATATCACATCGATACTCAAATTCCTCCCATACTCGGGCAAGCATGTCCTTCGTCACTGATGTTACGGCAGTACGGATCCGGTTTTTCAACTCTTCCAGGTTCTGTGGGAGTAGTGGTACATAAACATTGTCTTTAATGAAACCCCACAGGAAGAAGTCACAGGGTGTCAAATCCGGTGACCTTGGAGCCCAGCTGATACATGCTAAGTCGCCAGCTCTTTGACGACCAATCCAACGGTTCGGTAGAGTTTCATTCAGATAATCACGCACTTGGCGACTCCAGTGAGGGGGTGCCCCTTCTTGTTGAAAAATGAAGTTGTCTTCGTGCAGCCTCGGAAACAACCAGTTTTGTAACATAGAGAGATACTGCTGACCGTTAACCGTGTTTCCATCGAAGAATGGGCCTTAAACAGATGATCGGAATATCGCGCAAAACACATTCACTTTGGGCGAATCTCGTACATGTTCAATGAATGCATGTGGGTTCTGTAGGCCCCAAATGCGAACATTGTTTGTTTACCTGACCACTGACATGAAACGCAGCTTCATCACTAAACACGATGCGTTGTGCGAAAGTGTTGTCATTGTCAATAGCATCAAGAATCTCGTTACAAAATGCCACACATTTGCGTTTGTCATCAGGACGCAGAGCTTGTAACAGCTGTACCTTGTACGGCTTCATAACCAGCCGACGTCTCAAAACATGCCAAATTGTTGTTGTAGGAAGTTGTAACTCCCGACTGGCACGACGAGTTGATTTTGAAGGGCTACGTTGGAAAGCAGTTTGAATTCGTGCAACATTTTCTTCAGGAACACTAGGGCGGCCAGGACTCTTTCCTTTACGTACACATCCTGTATCTACAAACTGTCGATACCATCTGCGAATGTTCCACCCATTCGGAGGATCAATTTGGTACCTCAACCTGAAACGTCTTTGCACTGTAATCACGGAATTGCACTTCGCCAACTCGAGAACACAAAATGATTTCTGCTGCGGAGTAGCCATTTCAAACAACTGACGGTTACCAAGCAAAACAGAACACAACTGACATCTAGCGGCTATTATATAAACTAGACTATGTATTCGTTTCTCTAATAGCCGAGCCGGGGCGCAGCGATCGATAGTTTGGACAAAATAATACTTTGTAATACGTATATTCTAATGAACGTCGAACTTAGAAACGCCAATTCGCATAATTCTTTATTTTAACCTTCAACTTGTTCTGCTAATTACTCATAGGTGATAATGTGATTTTATTTTCATTGGTTTTGTTTATTTTACTTCACTTTTCTGCCACGTTTGGTTAATCCTGATGACGTCATGAAATTGAAAAGGTACACTCACCATGGACAGATTGGGATTCGAACCCGGAGCGGTTCACTTTTGTGTTTACTTTATAAAATTATTTGCATGAAAACTTCAAGTAATGTTACATAATTTTATATATTTCTATTTTATTTACACAAGTAATACAAATTTTTTGTTTATAAGTCTTATTGTTGTTCCTCTTTCTCTTAATTTTCTTTCATCTTGTCTTCCCTGCAAGTGCTAGTCATTGCAATCATTGTGTTTTTATGTATTTAACTCTATTTTGTCCCTAATGATTTCCTCTAATTCCATATTTCATCTCATATGAATGCTGAGAACAACTTATTAAAATAGTACAAATAACACACGCAGATCAATTGCATCAAATGTTTAAGCACACATGTGAGATTAAAAATGATATGTATTCAAAATAAGTATCATTCTTCAAGTGTAACGTAGATATCACCTTAGGCTTTTTACAGTGCTTAATATAATTATCCAACAATACAGTGCATTACCCTGTGGCCGAGTGGTTAGCACATCGCGCTGCGACGCCAAGGGTCCCGGGTTCGAATCCCGGTCGGGCTTGGTTGTTTGTGAATGTCCATTCATCAATTTCATCATTTCATCACTCATCCCCATCTTCGCAAATTAGCCAAGAGGCACAAAACGCGAAGTAAAATAAACTAAATCAATCAATCAAATCAATCCAACAATACAGTGTCCCAAAATAGTGTCTACCCTCTTTGAACGTTAATAACAGGAACACTAATATCAGCAAGTATAATTTTTTTATGTCGCATACCTTAAAGTTATAAATGTTCAAAACGACCACCATTGGCAACAATAGGTTATTTGCAATGCTGAACAGATTTGAAAGCAGCCTATATGGTATCCACGAAGTGGGAAGCGTATAGGTCTCAACTGCATGACCCAGGTCACTCAGTGTCTCTGGCTTTGTGGCGTACACATCATTCATTACAGTTCCCCACAGGTAGGAATTTAAGTGTGTTAAATCAGGAGATCTGGATGGATATTCAACTCTTCTTATGTTTCTTGAAACAAACGTTTCTCACCTCTGCCATTTTATTACACAAATAACTACCGCTTGCAGGCTGTGATGGGATTAAAAGAAGGCCTCTATGCTCTCACACATGCTCACATAGACATTGCAGCTTTAAATCTAAGAAAGTCCAGTCAAGTCATCTTTAATAGTTTCTCTGTTATTAAAGTGCAAAGAGTGTACACATTATTTTGGAATTCAGTGTATCACCAATTTATTTTCCCTAGATACTCTATAGACTGCAAACAATTTTGTAAATATGCAGAGTGGCCCAAACACAAAGATGGTAATAACTAATAACATTTGGGTATAGTTTTGTTTGGGGTAACCCTGTATATTGTTGTTGTTGTTGTTGTTGTTATATTGTTGCTTTTCCGTTACTTTTGGCTAATGATAACAATGAAGATAAAAGTGCACTCAAAAAGAAGTGCTCGAACCTGGACCCTTTGGTTGTAAGATTTTGAGATGATTGCTCATGGACCTCAGCCAGCCAGCAATTTTGATAATATTCAAAATGGAGGAGTACGTCAATGTGACATGACTTCAAACACCATGGATCGCATGTGACAAATTTGGCCTCCCCGATGGCGCAGTGGTAGCGTCGTCGCCTTGTAATCAAGGGGTCCCGGGTTCGATACCCGTGGAGGCGCAAATGGTTTGGATCCCAATTTAAACTGTAGGTCCAATCACGATTAGCCTTACTGTGCATAAAGTGGACTTAGAACAACAAATCAATCAAGCATGTAACAAATTTATTTCATGATATAGATAACTAAATGTCCTTCACGTAATATGTTACTTTCTTTATTATTTACTTCAAGTATACTTTATAGAATATACCAAAGTCACTCATATCCCAAAAGGCAGCAGACTTATAACAATATCCGAGCTCAGACCTTCCAGAAATTTAATATCTGTGGCGTCAACTACTGGCACGTATTACCTTAATGGAGAAAGGCAAGTATATTAGCAAAAGCAACTGTAATTTTACACAAAATATTTAGTTTTAGGAACAGTTAAAAGTTATTTTCAATGTGGGATTCATAAATATTCCAGTAGGAGAAAAGACACTTGGAAATTCAGAAAATATTAAAATTCGCCCTTGCTACCCCTTACATATTTATACTGAGAGGAACAAACACATTCTGAAAGAGAATCAAAATCTGTAATCAGTAATCACTTTCTCGTTATATAATTGATAGTTCAAAAGTTGAGAAATAGGAGTTACATTCCCTGAATTAGTATAAATATAAATTTCCAAAAGAAGCTCCTTACTATCCCAGGTGAAAGGAAGAATTTGGTATCTTAACTTTGACCCTTGAAAGGTATCAGTAACTACAAACACTCCCCATTACAATCGAGTGCAATGCCAGTTATAATACATTTGTTTATTAATTGATTGAATTGTTTTATTTTACTTCACTTTTTGTGCCACTTTTGGCTAATTTGCGAAGATGGGGATGAGTGATGATGTGATGAAATTGATGAACGAACTCTCTCAAACATCCATGCCCCGGAATCGAACCCAGGACCCCTGGCGTCGTAGCGCGATGTGCTAACCACTCCGCCACGGGGGCCGGCGTACATTTGTTTAATATGACAAATAAGCTCTCCATTGGACATGCTGTGTCTGTGAGAAACATGCGACTAAAATTGTTTATTTTCTTGGAAATGATTAACCATAGTGTTTACGATATGTGACGTTTCACATAAAACTCTAATTTTTTAAATTTTTTAAAACATTTATTCTTTGGTTTAAATTGGTATGGTATGTACGTATTTCACACTCCATTTTTTCAATATAATATGTTTTCCTTTGTTATTCTGTTCAATCAATTAATAACTAAGTGAACTATATTTTCGTTATTAACAATAAAAACAATCACTCTGATGTTTGGTAACTTGAGATGAACTATTTCCAGGGGAATGGAGTCGACAGAGCTCAAGCCCCTTCTCTTTCCTGATGCATATACTAAGCTTTCTAAAGCTTTTGTTTGGGTACATACATCTGTATTTTTTATTTAATTGGCTAACAGTCTGTTAATCATTATTCCTTTTCATTAGTAATGTGAGCGTTACAATTGTTAATTCACAAGATATAAAATTATTTTCCCATAGCAATGAAGAGATGGATGGGGGGGGGGAGTACGTGATAGGGGGAGCTGTTGGATGGTACAGCCACCATACCAAAGGACAGGAACACCTGAAGATTCACGGACCTTTGGCTGAAGACATTGTTTTACATGTTAGTATCACACAAATTATGATGAATAGAGATTGGCCATACTTAAGTTTACTTTTACAAACAGCATTGGTTTCATGCATCACGCACTGTAGCTGTGCAATCTAAGGCTTTGGGCTTGGGTTACGAGAAGTGTGTTTGTCAGAGTCTCCTGGGGGAAGCATAATAATTTTTCTCCTGAGGTTTCGACCAGTGTACGTGACCGGTGGCCACCCACCATGGGCGTATTTAAGGGGGGTTCAACGGGTCCAACCCAGGTTCAGTAAAATTATCAGATTACCTGTTCTATCCGCAATGCACAGAGATTTCTTTTTTAAAAAAAATCAGATTTTTTTCTTCATAAATTACAAGCGTATAGAACAGTATATGGATGGGAAAGAAATTAATTCTACATATCAGGTGGGACTGCAAAGCAAATGTCTGCAATTTCCTGAAAGTTACAGAATTTCTCTGGAAAATACCCAAAAAGTTCCTGACATTTCACAAATTCTATAATGCCACATGTAATTTCTTCCCGAAGCAGCTGCTTGTGAACTTATAGCACGAATATAATAATTTCATTAGAAGTTACCGATATGGTTTGTTATCATTAAAGATTTAAGCATTCCTCAGGTTCATTTTCATCATTTCAAATTTCCCAACTGTTACTGTTTGATAATCCCGAAAATTGATAAACCGTTTTCCAAACTCTAGGTCGGAATGGAAAACTTCTGCATCTGGGTTAGCTTCAGTTATTAGTACTTCTACTCTCTCTGGGTTGAGTGGGTGTGCATTTAGGAACAAAAATAGTTGGTGAAGAATATGATGGTGCTGATGTAATGGGTGGTAGACAGAAGGGGTTGAGATAGATACATCATTTCAGAGAAGTGTCCAAAAGCAATTTTTGTACATTGTTCAGCACATATTTTAACCCTGGCTATTGCCAATTTCTGTGGATTTTCTGCGATACCGAGACTGTCAAATCAGTTATAATTATTTCCCCTGGAGTCGTCTCAAAGGAGCAGCCCCCCAGTCGGTAGCACATTGTGGGTCCCAAGTTCGAAACCGGAATGAACATGGGCGTTTGTGGGTGTTCATTCATCAATTTCATCATGTCATCATTCATCCCGATCTTCGGAAATTAGCAGAAAGTGGCACAGAAAGCGAATTAAAATAATGCAAATAAATCAATCAATCTTCTCAAAGTAATTTGGTTGTAAAAAATGCAGTGCAAGATGGCTAGGGAAGTACTGTAACGATCTCAAGTTGTTTGACACAAGATGGACAGAAAAGTATCAATACTCAGTAGGGTGACTTGCAGGACCGGATTAACCTATGGACAACTGGGGCAATTGCCCCGGGAACCCCACCAAAAGGAAGCTGTGAAGGGCCTCCACCAAAAAATAATTTAACCAGCTGGCTATGCTTGTGAAAAATTACATAAGAAATTGTATTTAAAAAATAAAAAACTTCAATATGGTCGTATGTGTACACTCTTCTGGATCCACCTCTCGCCTAGTGAACATTTCAGAGTGGAAAGTTTTCTACCAGTGATTGATCAAATCACCTCATTACTCTCAGACAGGATTTTTCCCTATGAAACTGACGCAAAGAGATTCAGTATCATAAATGAACTTGTAGTGGCAACTCCATCACAAATTACAACTGCAGCTCTCGAGCTTGTGAGCATCTACGAGGAGGATCTGTAACCCTCCCTAAGCCCCGCGACAGGTTAACTTTGCAGCAACATTTCACACATGTAGACCAAAGCATGCGCGCAGAATATAGTTCCGGTGCAATACTACCGATTTCCTCGCTGCCTGTAACATGAACAGCTCGACGGTTGAGGTAAGATTATCACGGAAGATGCTGAGCGCCGTTCTCGCGTGGATTAGTACATAAAACTTGCTGCAAACTTAACTTGTCGCGAGGCTTAGATTGATTGATTGATTTAGTTTATTTTACTTCGCGTTTTTGTGCCTCTTGGCTAATTTGCGAAGATGGGGATGAGTGATGAAATGATGAAATTTATGAATGGACATTCACAAACAACCAAGCCCGACCGGGATTCGAACCCGGGACCCTTGTCGTCGCAGCGCGATGTGCTAACCACTCGCCACAGGGTCGGGCATAACCCTCCCTAGAGAATGAGCTGATACAGTTTGCACACCTAGTAAGCAGTAGCAATGTCAAACATCAGGAAGACATCCCAATGGAACTGTCTATGTATAATATTGTATGCAAGGACCCGTTCCGCAGTACATTTCCCAATGTCAAAATTCTCTTTAGAATGTATTAAATGGTAACAAACTGCAGCGGAGAAAGATCTTTCTCAAAAATGAAATTAGTGAAAAACAGGCTTCGTGCTGCCATGGGACAGGGTCGCTTATCCAATCTTTGTTTATTTAGCATTGAACATGAACTTCTTCGTGAATTGGACTTCGATGATATAGTAGATGAATTTTGGGCGAAAAAGGCAAGAAAAGTGTGTCTACTATAAGTGTTAAGCCTTTGGGAATTTTCTTGAAGAAAGTGTAGTTACTGCAATTTCCACAATGAACCTGTCGGTAATTGTCCACTGTCCAGTAGAGGGACCGTGCATATGTAGTGACATATTTACTCTTACTTGTAAATAATATCATTTATAATAAATTATGTACGTAAGTACAGTCTACTACTCAGTTCTGTTTCCGTCTGAACCCCCTTAGTATTAACTATATATTGTAGTTCCGGTATTCACTCTTCACAATATACTGTAGACATTTTGACGCAGAATTTTACTGCTGCTATAGCGCTACCATTTTCGTCCTGTAACTTTCTTTTACTGCGCTATTCTCCCTGCAAACCTATCTGCGATATGTTCGATTGTGAATGACTACTGAATCTAAAATCAGGTCTACCATTTTAACTGCTGAAAATTGGTGGTTAACATATTGAGTTAATAAAGCTCCTAGTAAAAAATAATAAAAAATGGGGGCCCCACAAAACATTTTGCCTAGAGGCCTCCACAAACCTTGATACGGCGCTGGTGACTTGTGAAATTGTATACACTAATGGAAACTTTACTGATGTCCATTTTTGGACCATTTTGTAGTAGAAATGAATCCATCATAATTTGTGTGATACTAACATGTAAAACAATGTCTTCAGCCAAAGGTCCGTGAATCTTCAGGTGTTCCTGTCCTTTGGTATGGTGGCTGTACCATCCAACAGCTCCCCCTATCACGTACTCCCCCCCCCCCATCCATCTCTTCATTGCTATGGGAAAATAATTTTATATCTTGTGAATTAACAATTGTAACGCTCACATTACTAATGAAAAGGAATAATGATTAACAGACTGTTAGCCAATTAAATAAAAAATACAGATGTATGTACCCAAACAAAAGCTTTAGAAAGCTTAGTATATGCATCAGGAAAGAGAAGGGGCTTGAGCTCTGTCGACTCCATTCCCCTGGAAATAGTTCATCTCAAGTTACCAAACATCAGAGTGATTGTTTTTATTGTTAATAACGAAAATATAGTTCACTTAGTTATTAATTGAACAGAATAACAAAGGAAAACATATTATATTGAAAAAATGGAGTGTGAAATACATACCATACCAATTTAAACCAAAGAATAAATGGTTTCAAAATTTTAAAAAATCAGAGTTTTATGTGAAAGGTAACATATCGTAAACACTATGGTTAATCGTTTCCAAGAAAATAAACAATTTTTAGTCGCAGGTTTCTCACAGACACAGCATGTCCAATGGAGAGCTTATTTGTCATATTAAACAAATGTACGCCGGCCCCCGTGGCGGAGTGGTTAGCACATCGCGCTACGACGCCAGGGGTCCTGGGTTCGATTCCGGGGCATGGATGTTTGAGAGAGTTCGTTCATCAATTTCATCACATCATCACTCATCCCCATCTTCGCAAATTAGCCAAAAGTGGCACAAAAGTGAAGTAAAATAAAACAATTCAATCAATCAATAAACAAATGTATTATAACTGGCATTGCACTCGGTTGTAATGGGGAGTGTTTGTAGTTACTGATACCTTTCAAGGGCCAAAGTTAAGATACCAAATTCTTCATTTCACCTGGGATAGTAAGGAGCTTCTTTTGGAAATTTATATTTATACTAATTCAGGGAATGTAACTCCTATTTCTCAACTTTTGAACTATCAATTATATAACGAGAAAGTGATTACTGATTACAGATTTTGATTCTCTTTCAGAATGTGTTTGTTCCTCTCAGTATAAATATGTAAGGGGTAGCAAGGGCGAATTTTAATATTTTCTGAATTTCCAAGTGTCTTTTCTCCTACTGGAATATTTATGAATCCCACATTGAAAATAACTTTTAACTGTTCCTAAAAAATTTTAATTTTGTGTAAAATTACAGTTGCTTTTGCTAATATACTTGCCTTTCTCCTTTAAGGTAATATGTGCCAGTAGTTGACGCCACAGATATTAAATTTCTGGAAGATCTGAGCTCGGATATTGTTATAAGTCTGCTGCCTTTTGGGATATGAGTGACTTTGGTATATTCTATAAAGTATACTTGAAGTAAATAATAAAGAAAGTAACATATTACGTGAAGGACATTTAGTTATCTATATCATGAAATAAATTTGTTACATGCTTGATTGATTTGTTGTTCTAAGTCCACTTTATGCACTGTAAGGCTAATCGTGATTGGACCTACAGTTTAAATTGGGATCCAAAGCACTTGCGCCTCCACGGGTATCGAACCCGGGACCCCTTGATTACAAGGCGGCGACACTACCACTGCGCAATCGGGGAGGCCAAATTTGTCACATGCGATTCATGATGTTTGAAGTCATTTCACATTGACGTACTCCTCCATTTTGAATATTTTCAAAATTGTTGGCTGGCTGAGGTCCATGAGCAATCATCTCACAATCTTACCACGAAAGGGTTCAATTTCGAGCACCTCTTTTTGAGTGCCCTTTTATCTTCATTGTTATCATTATCCAAAAGTAACGGAAAAGCAACAATGTAACAACAACAACAATATGCAGGGTAGCCCAAACAAAACTATACCCAAATGTTATTACCATCTTTGTGTTTGGGCCACTCTGCATATTTACAAAATTGTTTACAATCTATAGTGTAACTAGGGAAAATAAATTGGTGATACACTGAATTCCAAAATAATGTGTACACTCTTTGAACTTTAATAACAGAGAAACTATTAAAGATGACATGACTGGACTTTTTTAGATTTAAATTAGATTTAAATTTAACTTTTTTAGATTTATGTGAGCATGTGTGAGAGCATACAGGCCTTCTTTTAATCCCATCACAGCCTGCCAAGCGGTAGTCATTTGTGTGATAAAATGGCACAGGTGAGAAAATGTTGTTTCAAGAAACGTAACAAGAGTTGAATATGCATTCAAATCTCCTGATTTATCACTTAAATTCCTACCTGTGGGGAACTGTAATGAATGCTGTGTACGCCACAAAGCCAGATAATTATATTAAACACTGTAAAAAGTCTAAGATGATATCTACGTTACACTTAAAGAATGATCCTTATTTTGAATACATATCATTTTTAATCTCACATGTGTTCTTAAACAATTGATGCAATTGATCTGTGTGGGTTATTTGTACTATTTTAGTAAGTTGTTCTCAGCAGTCATATGAGATGAAATATGGAATTAGAGGAAATCATTAGGGACAGAATAGAGTTAAATACATAAAACACAATGATTACCAGAGTTAGGATTTTTAGGTGCGCACCTTTTTTTCGTAGTGAAAGTGAGTCCTCTCTGAAAGGACTCAGTGTGTGAAATGTTGCCTCAATGTGAGAGTGGAGCTAATTTTCCAGCACCTTTTTTCCCCTTTTTTGATAACCTTTCCCCTTCCCTCCCTTTTCTGGGACATTTATCTATTTTCCCCCTTTTTGTGTCCTTTTACTGGTGATGTTAAATATATTTCCTCAGCAAATCATTGAAATTTTCTTTTCTTTTTTCGCGACACTTTTCTCTTTTAAGATGTTTTCAAATTGTTAACTGAAATTGAATGTATTTAACCTGTGCTTGATTGTTGCCTATTTGAAATCAACAATGGAAAGGCAGCTACTGATATGCAGCAGATTGCCGTTTTTTTTTTTTTTTTTTTTTTTTTGTTTTTTGTTTTTTTTTAAGATAGAAGGAAGAAGGAAACGCAGTTTGGTCTTGGAAGCAGTGAAGCAACAATGTTTTTTTGAAGTGGTGGGTTTCACGTTTCATGTGTGCGCAGTGGACAGATATTGTTTGTGGATGTAAGTTCCTTTCCTGCTTTTTCATTCTGTTAGATCCTGTTAGTGCATGTACTTTACCATGCCGAAAGTGCCCAGATCCCGATTTCTCAGTCTGGCTCAAGAAAGCACGAGTTCATAGAAAGTGATAGAACTGTTATTCGATGCACGGTTTGTGATACGGGAATCACGTTAGATGAAAAACACCAGAGAGATCGCATCCAGCAACATATTTCCAGCTCTAAGCATCAAAAGAACAAGAATCTGCAAGGAAGTAAATCTCGGCAGCCTCTCTTACGCAACGCATTTGAGCAGTGTTCTTCCAAGAACCAAAATTTAAAGGAATTTAATGTTGACTTGTGTGCATCTTTTACACAAGGTGAACCATCTGGCCTTGAAAGGGTTCCTTGAAAAGTACACACGGTTGTCAGTGCCTGCTGAGAGTACGGTAAGGAAAAACTATATTGAACCTGTGTATGAAGAAACTGTTCGTAAAATTAAGTTGAAAGGTCAGATAGTGATATAGGTATCATTCTGGATGGGACGACAGACTCAATGCAACGATATGTTTTGAACATTTTTTTTTTTCCTCTGACAGGTGAAGAAGTTAAGCCCATGTTACTGAACATGTATGAGTTGCAGAAAACCAATGCCAGTACAGTGATGCAGTCATTTATGGATGTCTGTCAAAAACTGTGGCCCGGTGGAATTCAGTTCGAAAAAAGTTGTTGTTGTACTTACCTACCAGGCTCCCTACACGCTTTCGGCATTTAACCAATTGAAGCCGTTGTTCCCTAAGTTAAAGCATGTAACCTGTTTGACTCATGCCCTTCACAGGGTTTCTGAATCTATTAGGAACGAATACAACGTTGTAAATGAGTTCATATCTGATCTAAAGAAAATACTCCTTAAGGCCCCGAGAGAAACAACCTGTCTGCCCCTGCCACATTTCTCCATCATTACTCACTGGGGATCATGGATTGAGTGTGCTGCATTTCTGTGTGAAAATTTTGAAAAAATTAAGAAGTTTGTGCTTTCCCTGGATTCAACCGACGCAGGTGCAATTTCCAAGGCACAGCAGCAATTTCTCCTCCCAGACAAGATAGATGATTTGCAAAAATAAGTATTTTATGTACATTCCTACAAGTACCTGTCGACCGCCATCAAAAGCTTAGAAGAAGAAGGCGTCGAAAAGGAAAAACAATGGGATATCTTTACTACTGTGAGTGGGCAGTTAGATGTTTTTGCCAAAGATAAAGGTACAACAGCTTTGTGTTGTTGTTTTTTCAGACTCTGGAGAATAACTGTAACACAACCTATGTGTGTGATGTGTACACAGCTTCGAGTGAATAGCTTACACTAATAAAATAAGAGGGAAAGTTTTAATAAGTAGTATAATTATCAGCACCTTTTTTGCCCCTTTTTGGGTCTTATTTTAGCACCTTTTCCCTTCCTTTTTCCCAATGAAATTTTCCCCTAAAAATCCTAACTCTGATGATTACAATGACTAGCACTTGCAGGGAAGACAAGATGAAAGAAAATTAAGAGAAAGAGGAACACCAATAAGACTTATAAACGAAAATTTTGTATTCCATGTGTAAATAAAATAGAAATATACAAAATTATGTAACATTACTTGAAGTTTTCATGCAAATAATTTTATAAAGTAAACACAAAAGTGAACCGTTCCGGGTTCGAATCCCAATCTGTCCATGGTGAGTGTACCTTTATCAATTTCATGACGTAATCACGATTAACCAAACGTCGCAGAACCAATGAAAAAAATCACATTATCACCTATGAGTAATTAGCAGAACAAGTTGAAGGTTAAAATAAATAATTATGCAAATTGGCGTTTCTTGGTTCGAAGTTCATTATATATAATTTACAAAACTCGAAAAGTTTGAAAGTGGAAATTTTTAGTCATATCCAATAAAATTCTCGATCTTCTTTTATTTCTCATTGAATTTTGACACTGTTGTGAATTTGCATTCTTTACAATAAAATAATATTACCAAGGACACCCGCAGGATTTTTCTCAGGGGGCCAGAATCATAGAAATGTTTTATTATTATTATTATTATTGCTATTATTTTCGTCGATGTTACTACTACTACTTTACAAATCATAAAATTCAAATTGAATTGAAAATACTTTGGTGTTGCATACAAGTTCAGACTCGATTCTACTATTTACATAGAAAGTGGATTCCCTTTCTTCCTTTCAATAATCACTTTGCTGATGAACAGTTTTTGCTTTCTTGTGCTCTTTCACAATGCAAAGATATCAATCAGAGTAAGAGATCACTTAATCTACTGTCCTTCATAGTACCCCTTATCCAGGCACGTATTCAAGGGGGGTGGGCTTAAGGGACTCGAGCTCCCCGAAAGTTTTAGGTTTACACTAGATTAAACGAGGTTTTTAGTTTCTTGTGGTGTGAAATAAAATAATACATTGTATAACGATAATTTAAGGAGAGAAAGAATTATCGAGTCAAGACGGAGAATATTCTGTAACCCTGTTACTGTTAATAGCGTGTATCCAAGGTAGGGTACAGCCCCCCCCCCCGAATTTTTTTCATTTCACACTAGATATAATTAGATTTTTGGCTTCTTGAATAATGTGTTGATAATTTGAGAGAACTAATTATCGAAACAAGACGGAGAATGTTCTGTAACCATGTTATTGTTAATAGCGTGTACCAAGGGTGGGGATCAGGTGGCTCGAGTCCACACCCAGCAGAATTTTTTTCTGTTTACACTAGATAAAATTAGGTTTTTGGCTTCCTAAATAATGTGAAGATAATTTAACGAGATAAATAATTATCGAGGCAAGACCGAGAATGTTCTATAACCCTGTTATTGTAAATAGCATGTACCCAAAGTGGGGATTAAGGGGCTCGATACCCCAGGAAATGTTTCTGTTTACACTAGATAAAGTTAGGTTGATTGACTCGTTCCAAACGACTTGTATTGCGTGCCCCTTTTGTCTTGATTTGATTGATTGGGTGTTTTAAGTCCACTTTATGCACAGTAAGGCTAATTGGGACGGTTTAAAGTGGGATCCGAACCACTATGTGCCTCCACCGGGTATCGAAATCGAACCCCTTGATTACAAGGTGACGACGCTACCACTGCGGCATCTGGGAGGCCAACCTTCTGTCTTGAAATCTTCCTAATTCTTGAAGATCCAAGTCACAAGGATGGAAATTAGGGCTTTGTTAAGGTTAGGCCAAAGCACCCTAAAGGATAATATCCAAATCTGCAGGATGAACGTATCTTACTTCAGTCTCCAATACGAAATGACAAAAACTTTTGGTGAATTGATTTTAAAAAATGTGTCCGAGATAAAGAGTGGTGTGCCCAGTATTTTCGAAAGGGAGAGGGGTTACACATACTATTTTTGGTGGTCAGTCCTCATTTTGTCATCTTTTCCTGTGTTTAACGTTCTTTTTTTAAGGAGTACTAGGTCAAATGGGGTTATGACCCCACCAACTGTTCCATGGGCATATCACTGGAGATAACTGAGTAAGCATTTGATTATATTGTGAGACGAAACATTAGAAGTGTTGCTATCGGAAGGGTTTTCAATGTGCATGAATTGTTTTGCGATCCAGCTGCAGGGACGGTGACAGGGGTGGGCACAGGATTTTTTAGGTGGACGCTTGCCCACCCAATCAAATTCTCTAAATATATATACTTAGGGATATGTGAATGTTTCAATAATAATCCGTTGCGCAACAGCCCATGAAGGGCCTAGGTTTACCTACCGACTGCCGGTCTCCCTCCCACGCTTTCCTTCGTCACCTCTAAGCGTGGAGATCTTCAACCAGTATTGCAATAGTCGGGGATCAGCCCGACGAGCCCCCAGCCGTTGCAGGTCTTCTCGATCGGGTTACGCTCACTCGCTCGGAGCTTCCCAATTTCCTCACGATGGTGGGTTGCCACCGGCCCTATACGTAGGCCGAATAAATTCCGACCAGAGCCGGATTCGAACCTACGCCGTCCCGCTCGGCTACGGAGGAGGACGAATGTTTCAATAAATAATTGTATTCTGGTATTCATTACATGTATATTTTACTCATGAATATTATCTATACTAGAAATGTTCACATATCATCATCCTAAAAAAACTATGTGAACTTTGTCATTAGAAACCAAAAAGAATTAATGGAGAACTTGAAACAAAATAAACTGTCATCAATTGAATACATCTATGATTAGAAGCAGCTAGTAGGCTTAGGTGATGCAAAATTATGCAGGGTATTGTCAGTATGAGATCAGGATTTAGGGTGACCTTGAGGGTTGCAGCTGTGGTCCTTCACTGGAGAAAACTGCTTTGAAAAGTACTGCATAAAGAAAAAAATGAGGTACTTCGGATATGATGGAAAATTTAGAAATACGTATAACTAACCATTTCATGTAGCTTAGCGAAAAGTTATAACTGAAACTGTGGAGAGGATTGGGGTGGGATCTTGCTCTTGTAAGTTCCGGGCCTTCACATATAGGCCCGGTCTTCGCATGGTTAAAATAATCTCGAAATAAACAAATAAAAACACCATCTTAGCGTTGCTTCCTCCAACAACACAATAAATTATTTCGACTTTTTAATTAGGTCTACATTGAAATTCCAGAAGTGTCTTTCTTTATTTCATTACAATTTTTACATATACATGTCTTCAAATATCTACGTGGTATACAAACAATAATTTTGTATTCGTCCTACTAATAAATACTAATAAGAAATAATGACAATAATCACTACAATACCGAGGTGTATAAATTTTGATGTAACAGTTATGTGGGTTTGGAAGATGCTACAGAATTATTGAAAGTAATTTATATCTTCACCATTGTCTACCACAGTGGCGACTAGTGGCTTTTTTGGAGTGTAGGAAGAAGTTATGGTAAACTGAGGAAGATTTGAAAAATGAGTCCAATTACAGTCGCACAAATCGCTCGTACTATCCATTGCATTTAGAATGTTACCTGCAGGCCCACGCACAAGGTAGGATAAGCGGCCCTTGCCCTCATGAACTATGATTTTTTTAATGTGAACCTATAAAAACCCACGAAAATAGTACTGACGATATTTCAGATTTTGCAAAAATTTCTATTTTGTCCCCTCTTCCTGTCGTGTGGATTAAGTGCTGCTTAAACTCTGAAATTATGCAAAATGCTTCTAAATTGTGCTAGGATTTATTATTAATTACTTTCTCGGATAACTGCAGTTTTAAGTTTAATCATGCATATACTTTTCGATCTATGAACTTGCGTTACTTATTATTCACTACACAAAATTGTGAAGAATGGCTCAACAAACGAAATGGGTTCAGCATAGAACTTGAAACTGTTTGAGAAAATTGTTTGTTTACTCCCAACCTTCTATCGATTTACTGCCGTAAAATCTCCTCAGGAACAAAATCGACAGGATAAAGAAAAGATAGAGGATGGATCGTCGCATGGTTGTAATTTAAAAACAAGCGAGTCGCTGTGTATGCATACTCCCTTTTATTTCAAGAAGTCCGCTGGTGAAGTATAAATGAGACTTGGACGTAATTTTATTTCTATTTCCTGAAAACTTATTCCTTTGAATTCGATTTCCCTCTCCCAGGGACTCGTGTTTGCAGATTATGTTAGATTTGACCATTATGCCAAAAGCAGGATGCTAGGGGCCAACGAAAATCAAACTGTGCTACGTTTAGTACCATTTTGATGGGGTTGGCACCACTGATTGAGGAAGCCCTCTGTGCTTCCTCGCTGTATCTTTAAAAACCGCAACCTTTCCCCCTGCCCCTTTTCCACTCGTCACCCATCTGTCTGTAGGATGATCGCCGATGTTCCTCAGCGAGCGGCAGCCAAGCCTGTGTGTCCATCGTCTTTGGGCTGTGGCTGGAACGAGCGGCACCAGTCGACTCTTAACAGTAGCTAACCTAGTCAATTGTACGTACATTGCTCTCATAATTTTATAACGCACATTATTATTAAACTCCTAAAAAGTAGAGAACTAGAAGCAAGTATAAATGAACTGTAGGAAGTTCCTCACTTCCTACATGGAGGAATCGCCCCTGGTCTACCATCACAAGTTCTATCACTGTCGCCGGATATATAAAATTTATTATGTGCCTTGTAGCTTTTGCACTTGAAGGACAAAATGTGATGCAACCGAATCACATTTATTTCACTACATTGGCATGAAGGAAAGAAGGTGATTAGAACATATGGCTGCGCAGACACAAATACTTCCTTGAAATAATTGTGTTCATCGGAGACAAAGAAGTGGAACAAGATGCGAGAATAGATTAGAAAAGAAAGAGGAAAGACACCAAACACACACACACGTGTGTGTGTGTGTGTGTGTGTGTGTGTGTGTGTGTGTGTGTGTGTGTGTCAGTTAAGAGAAACATTTGAAGAATGGAACGAGAGAAAATGAAAGGGAGAAAGAGATAACAAGTTAAGAAAGAAAGATATAAGAAGGCATTAAAGAGTAAAAAGAAAGATGAAAAGTAAAGGGAAAAGAAGTGTAGGGAAATCGGGAGTGTAAGAGAGGAGGGAATACATATATACATACATATATGTCATACATATATGTGGCCTTACATTTATACCTGCCCACTCTAATCTATAGGGACATTGAATTTTCGCGATGCGCGAAATCGCGAAATGTGAAAAAAAGATTCAATTTTGAACATTCTGCACGTAACTACACCCCCAATGATGAAATATTCATGAGTTTTATTCGCGAAGTAATGCGTGCCTTTCCACGAAATGAACGCTTTTTCGCGAAATGACCGTGAAATATCATCAAATTAAGTAGAAACACTCAAAAACCGGCAATCGAGGTTGTGCGCGCAAACTGTCGATTTGTAACGAAACGTTTCCCTAAAGTTTCCTATCACTTGCAGCTGAAGAACGTTTTATCTTCGATTACATCAGGAAGACGCTGCAAATTGGGATTTCCCATGCACATAATCTCAGTTCCAAAACTTCGCACCCTGTCAAGCTGCATTCGTTTCTTCCCTCGAATGTCTACTCAACTTCCAGTTTCATTTAACTTGCTAGCTGTAGCAGCGAAAAGATTAGTCTGTTCCCGCACATCAAGGGAGACAATGGTGTCATTTGTGTTCAGTCATGAATGAATTTTGTTTATCATCATGTGATGTTCAACATGTGTTTGTGTATGTGCAGTAGTGATTATTTCATTTGTTGGACAGCAAGGATATCCTTTAAATACATACAATGAATAAATCACTTGAGATAATCAATTTAGAAATGAAGTGATTTTGTGTTGATGTTTTCTTTTTGGTTGGACAGCTAAGTACTTGTGCATGTGTACAGTATATAAAAATGAAGTAGTTTATCAATTTATAGCTCTTTTGTATGTTGTTTCCTCTCATAATGAAAAAGTGTGTGCAATTTTTTTTCACCGCTGGTATATACCGCTGATCTAACATTTTATTTACCGCTCTCCTCAGTTTTTATTTACCATAAATTTGTGTCCCTACTAATCTATCAATATACAGCTTCTGCCCACCCGATGAAAATTTTCTGGCGCCGCCCCTGTCCAGCTGTATTCTAGAATACTTCTTTTGTCTCTTGCCGATATATGACAAGACTGCGGAAGCTGTGACAGATAATTTTGAATACTTGTGAGTGCTTAGGCCTGAATATGAACAATTTGGTGGGTTTCGGCTTTTATAAGAGCTGAGCTGCGAACAGTTCGCAGCCCACACTTTGAATCTCGCATTGTCGGGTGCATGTGTAACAGCTTCGTAAAAATACTCAAAGACACCATACATGTTTTGATGCCTGATGAGAAAAATGCACAAATTCACATACTGAGATGGTTCCGGAACACAATGTTAATGCATGGAAACAGAGGAGTCGAGAGGTAAAAAATTCCGATATTACGTTCTGATTAAAAAGGCATTCTCAAACAGTGGCGACGATTCATGGGATAGTTGCTCCCCATTGTTTGCCTGCACGCTATCGCCTTTTAATACTTAGCCTTGTCTGCCAAGAAAAAGTAAACTTTCCGTGCAACCACCCCCCCACCCGTTTTGGAACCCAATCGCCGCCACTGGCCTTAAACATACAATTGTGAGGTTCTGTTTATGCTCTTTAAAAATAAGACTGTATTCAGCCCCCCCTTCGAAAGGAATTCCTGGATACGTGCCTGCTCTGATCCATGTTTGAAAGTTCGAAAAAAGAAGATAGTCTCATTATTTTAGGAAGCTACTTGGGGGGGGGGGGGCAAAAATACCATATCCCCCTCCTTGATGATCAGTGGGGGCACCTCTCGGGTTACGACGTCCCTGACGCCCGTGAAGTGGAGTGATTATTTTAAGATCTGGATGTCTCATTTTTATTTCGTATGACTTCGGGGCACAACAATTCGGAAGTAATCATTGGGTATTGTTGACAAATAAAGCAGTATCTTAGTAACTGCGTTCAGATACTTATCAATTACTGATTGCGTGAGTACCTGTAAGACCTTAGAACTTGGTAAAATTAAATTCTCATTGTGCGAATTAAGCATTCTGCTTTTTTGGGGTGGGGGAGGGGGAATGCCCACTCTTTGGCACATTTGTAGTTTCATTTTTAAAACTGTTTCTTTTTGGGGTACTTGAATTTGAATTTATGTTTGAAGTCCACTTTATGTGCAATGTACCTCCATTTTTTGGTTACGTAAATTTGCATAATATATTACCAGTCAGTAACTTAAACAATTCCCTTGCAGTTCAAAGGACTTTCTCACATTGGTTCTCATCTAGGTCATGAAATCCAATGATAATATTTACACGTAATTTAGAAACAGTACCCACTTTAAACTGTAGGTTCAGTCCCGATTAACCCATCTGTTCACAAACTGGGATTTAAACAACAATCCAATGAACTAGTAACATCGAAAACTTGACCAACTTTCTATTGCCAAGTTCAAATTTAACGTCCATCTAACTTACCTACGTGTTTCTTGTGAGGACTTTAATACATGTAAAATATCAGCACTATGACATGAAAACTTTAGTGGAAAACAGTCTGATGTTGTCCCGGTCAGTGGATCAGTTGCAGAATAGTGTCCTTAATTAATCCACAAGGCTGCATACTTTTCGGTAACGAAATCTTTGATGGCTGGACCATTAATGGACACGAATGACTTTGCCATTGTGATTGTTCCATAGTTAAGAAATGTTGTATTATATGGTTTCAATCTCTCTTTCATTGAGGGGCATAAAAGCATCCCTGGCAGGGATAAGAATAATTGTCTTTTATAAGTGGAAATCCCTTGTACCCCCCGCTCCCCGTTAATTCGCACACTGATTATTCCACTCATAACATGTTGAGTTACAGAGCACTTTTGTAGTCGAGTGGATATAGTTGTCGAATGCGTGTGGTACGCTAGGTACTTTTAGTTGTTCTTGGGTCGTAGCCTTCCTCAGCAAGTGTGCCGAGATAGGGTGGTTTCGAGCCTTGCGACCCAAGAAACGCTAGAGTCGAGTAGATAAGGTTGTTCTATGTGCTTGTTGTTCTTGTACGTAGGGTAGGTAGTTGGTTCTCCGGCGCAAGGCCGTAAGGTACGAGCGGCCTTGCGTCCCTCTCCAACTGTAAACAAAAGAGGCCCCCACAGATGGTAGAGACGTTGACGGCGTTGTGGGGCTTTCCACCAACATCTACCTGTACCAGTTTCTAGTTCTCTTATTTGCAGATGATCCAGTGAAAATGAAGCCAGTCTCATCAAAGTAACAAATGAAATAGAAGAAGTTCTACGCAGCGGTTGTAAGGGAAGAAATGAACGACAGAGGAGGTGAAGGAACTTATTTAGATTATATAAAAATATATAGAGATAGGAGAGATATAACAAGAAGAGATTGTGTGTGTGTGTGTATATATATACATACATATATATGAGAATTAGAATGAGAAAAAGAAACAGAAATAATAGACTCTGTAGTGCCATATCGTTTCCCCAAAAAGAAGCAGTACACAGGAAGAGGAAGAATCATACGGAAATAGAGGGAGAGAAAGATATAACAAGAGAAATTGAGAGAGAGACGATAGGTAACTTGGGGGAGAAAATATCGTTCCCCTCTTCTTCTCCATCATCCTCTTTCTCCTCTGCCTGTTTCCTCTCAATCTTTTCTATCTTTCGATATCGCTATCTAGACACACACACACACACACACACACACACACACACCACACACCACACACACACACACACACACACACGTCAGTGTCGTATGCCGAGAATAAGACCTACAACTCTTTCCCCGCAATCTGAGGAGCTAGGCCGCGGATAGCGACAGAGAGGGGAGCAAATCGAGTGGGCAGAGCGAAGCAGTACACGCTACGGGCATGAGGTGTATTTTCTCATTTCTTTTGAAATATGTGTAAACAGTTCAAAAAAAATAACTGCTTTCTAAAAAGTGCGGTTTAACCAGCTCAATGTCCACATTGAGTGGCTACCTCACAATCTTGCCACCAACTTTGGAGTACTCAGTGGGGGTCAAGGGGGAAGGACTTGTCCCCCTCCCCCAAATTCAAGTTTATTATAATTTCCAACTTTTGTTAACCTCTTTAGACCTAAGGAGCAAGTAAACCTTCTAGAAAATGAGTGACGAAACATTACATTGCTTCATTGTGGGTTTTACATTGAAGAAAATAATAATAATAGATGAACATCCGGCATGGATCAGACCATCCAAAGGTCTCCCAAGAGCAGTGGCAGAGAGTAGTGTCGCTAGAAGAGTACACTCTATCCCGGGTATTTCTGGAGCGAGCGAACGAAAACAAGTCTGCGCAAGTAGCGACTCTAGAGGTCTCGGCCAATGAACCCATGAGAGTTTGCAGAAGCGTACACTGCTTTACTCCGCCAACCCCCTTCACGGCCGATATGTGCGGTCTTGCTCCACAGATTCCTGGGACAGAGTATATAGGCGCAGGCCAAGGGCGGATTAAAGGGGGCGACCCCCTCCGAGACTCCACCCAGGAACTATTTTATTTTTCATATATTGAAAAAGAATTTATGGAGTGGATATGTAACACACATTGTGTCAATTAAGAAACATACAAAATAAGAATAAACGGGGTGGAGAGGGCGCCCCACTACACTTATTTTATTTCTTCAATAATATGCACGGTTGAAATTCATTAAAGCAAATATTGTACTGTGGCATTTTACTAAGAACTACAGATATGGAGAAGTAGGAAGCTTAACGGTCAGTGCAACGAGTGACTAAAATAGGGACCACGAAAGATAGGCGATGGAAGATAGGAGGAGACGAAAGATAAGAGGCGATGAAAGCTTAGAGGCCGACGAAAGATAGGTGGCGTTGAGAGGCAGGGGCGAACAACGATAAGGATGACGAAAGATCCGAAACACTATGTGCCTCCCCTCCATCGGGTGTCGAACACGGGACTCCTTTATTACAAGGCGATGACGCTAGCACTGGGCCATTTGGGTAGCGGAGGCCCCATTAGTGGATGGAATAAATAAATTAAGCAATAATGATTTCACACTTTGATCTAGAAACGCAAAGAATTTACGGATAAGATTTGGACACATGAGCGTGAGAAGGCAAGAGATCCACAGCAAAACAAATAAAATATGAAAATTGTTAGCAGGGACGAGCTATTATCAATGTAGAAAGAAAGAAAAAGATACCAATGTTTCCGCCCGGGATCGAACCGGGGACCTTGCGCGTGTGAGGCGCACGTGATAACCACTACACTACGGAAACAACTGGCAATAAGTAGTTGATATCCGCCATTAATATGGCTGATTTTTGCAGACTAACGAGCACAGGTGTGACTTGGCGGGAGCAAGGGGGCGCTTGCCCCGAAAAATTACCGGATTATTAACATTTAAAGTTGAAGGTATTTTGTTAACCTCCGAGGAAATATGGAACAAGAAAATAAAGAGTAATGATTTCTAAAAAAATCGAGTTATTATTTAGCAAACTAGTCCGTTTCGATTCTGTCCCCTCCCCCAAAGTTGTCCTATGTGAGGTTCTGGAATGAAAATGTTTGTATTTTCAGTCTTTGGTAACTGGGAACATAGGCGTAACTTGATGGGATTCCCGTCAAAATTTTCAGGTTTATTAACATTTACAAGTTTAGGGTACTTCTGTCAATCTCTTAGGACCTGAGAAGAGAAGTAATCGCAAGTTTAACAGTTATTTAGTTGCCTCCCAATTTTCGCCACTTTTGTCCCCGCACTATGCTAAACCTTATCTACAAAGGGAAATATACTGTCTTTGCCCCCCAGTTTTGGAACCGAATCGACGCCACTGCTAATGCGTATAATAATAATATAAAAATAAACTTTCAATCATCCAGACACAAATAAAATAAATAACATTCCTTCATCAGAAATATGCCCGTACTACTGATAAATGTAGGTACCTTTAAAGCTAATAGGTCAATACTTACTTACTTACTTACTTACTTACTAAGTCGATCCTCTTCTACCTTGCGGTGTTGAGGTTTCCCAGAGGGTCTTCCATCGGATTCTGTCTCGGGCCAGCTCCTTTGCTCTCCTCCACTCTCCTCCTCTAGCCTCTACAGCTACCTTCACATCTTCTTCCCATGTTCTTCTGGGTTTCCCGCGTGGTCTTGCTCCTTGCATCTTTGCGTTCAAGGCTTGTTTAGCTATTCTGGAGTCTTCCATTCTTTGTATGTGCCCAAACCATCGTAACTGGTTCTGTTCGATTCTCTCAAGCACTGGTGATACGCCCAGGCTGGCTCTAATGGTCTGATTCCTAATTTTATCTCTTCTTGTTTTCCCTTCTATTTTACGGAGAAATCTCATTTCTGAAGCCTGTATTTTACTCCTATGTTTATTTGTCAATCTCCAGGTTTCACTACCATAAAGTAATGTAGGTGAATATATCACTTTATACACACGGATTTTCGTAGTTTTGGTCACTAATGGATTATTTAGGAAATTTCTCTTTAGCGCATTAAAGAGTCTCCCTGAGGCTTGGGATCGAGCTATAATTTCACCATCTATTCTGCCATCTTGCTGCACTATAACCCCGAGGTATTTAAAATCTGTAGTCTGTTCTAATGTCGTTCCATTATTCAAAGCAAGCTGATGTATATTTGGCTGTCGTGCCATCATCATGGTCTGAGTCTTTTTATCATTTACCTTCATGCCCCTCTTTTTTAACTCTTTTTCCCAAATTCTCACGTTCTTTTGTAAATTTCTTTCGGAATCTCCCAATACTAGTATGTCATCGGCGAAGGCACAATGGTTTATATATATTGGTTTTAAAAACCTATACCCCAGCTTGAATTTCTGTACCTTCATATTGCATGATTTAATAACATCATCCATTAAGGTGATAAAGAGGAGTGGGCTAAGGATACATCCTTGTTTAAGTCCTACTATAGTCTCAAACTCTTGAGACTCTGCATTGCAGGTGCGGACATAGTTTCTACATTTCTTATACAGACTCTGTGTTGCTGTAATTAATTGATTGCTAACATTTCTTTGTTTTAGTATTTTCCATATTTCATCCCTCGGAATGTTGTCGAAGGCTTTCTCTAGATCTATGAAAGCCATATGTACCTCTTTTCCATATCTCATCAGTTTTTCACTGATCTGTCTGATGGTAAATATGAGGTCTTGTGTGCTTCTTCCTGGTCGGAATCCGCACTGTGCCTCGTCTAGCTGTGGCTCTACCACTTGCCTTATTCTATCTTCTAGTATCATCGCATATACTTTCCCCGGCACACTCAATAACGATATCCCACGATGGTTTTTGCAGTCTCTATTGTCTCCTTTTTTAAATATTGGCACAATGACACTATACTCCCATTCAGCTGGTATCTTCTTTGCTTTCCAAATGAGATTAATAATCTTAAGTAGTATGTCTTGACCACTTTTGCCCGTGAATTTAAGCATCTCAGGTGCTATCTGGTCATGTCCTGCAGCTTTGCCTAGTTTCATTTTCTTTAGTGCTCTTTTTAGCTCCTCCATAGTTATTTCTTCTTCAGTTTCTCCCTCCTCTTGGTGTTGCTGTTTTTCTTCCTCAGTCTGATCTTTCTCCTTTTCTCCAATTTCCATATTTCCTCCAAGCAATTCTTGGAAATATTCTTTCCACCTCTCCATAATGTCATTTTCACTTCGGAGGAGGTTACCCCTTTTGTCTTTTATGAACTTAAGAGGACATTGCTTCTCTGTTCGCATCGATTTTAATACTTTGTAGAACAGCTTTTGGTTATTTTGTAGGTTTCCTTCCATTGCTTCTCCAAATTTTTCCCATGACTGTTGTTTTGCATCTTTCACTATATTCTCCACTACTAATCTTTGATGTTTATAAGCTTCATAGTCACTTAAATGTTTTGTGAGTAGGTATTTTTTCCACCGTTGTTTCTTTTCCTTTACCATTTCTTTTCATTCCTTTGCCATTTCTTTTCATTCCTTTACATTGGAATGGTCCACTATGAGAGAAGATAAACTGGAAGAAATATGGAGTTTATATAAAGAGGCAATCTTAGGAGCGGCGGCCGAAATCTGCGGAAAGTCCAGCGGAAAGCAACAACAGAGAAGAACAGACAGCATGGTGGACGGAAGAGATAAAATAATAGGTCAATAACTGATAATTATAATTATCGGCCTCTCCGAAAATGTAGTGAGAACGTGGCCGCTTTGTAATCAAATGGTCCAGGGTTCGATACCCGGTAGAGTGACATAGTGGTTCGGATCCCACTTTAAACGGTAAGTTCAATTCCAGATTAGCCTATCTGTGCATAAAGTAGACTTAAATTAAGACGTCAAACAATAACTGATAATTGTGTTGTATGTAACCTCACACTAGTTTGAAAGCAAAAAAATTAAAATTAAAAAATAAAATGAAATTAAACTGCCGTAGAGCACTAAACATGTCCTTGAACTTCGTGGTGGCATAGAGGCACATAGTGGTTCGGGTACCACTCTAAACTGTAAGTCAAGTCCCGATTAGCATATTTGTTCATAACGTGAACTCAAACCAAAAGCTCCAAACGTGTCCGTAAGAGAATGCACTAACAATATGAAAACTAGCAACTTTCCCTAATATACTCATAAATTCTGATACCTGTAGTATAGGAAAAAACTATAGCTATATTCTATCAAGGTCAAGTGAAACTCATTTTGTTTTGAACAAGATTAAAGCAGCTGGTATTCAAGTTAGCCTCGCTCTTTCTTGTTAGCGATAAGACTGTAACCAGTTAAACTGTATTGGTTATCTACTAAGAAGCAAGCACGAAACACAAGAACTTTGAATAAACAATGGCTGTGTTCAGGTTCCCTTATAGAGCAGTGCAGTGTCTGGTGGTGGAAGAGACGGTGGGGATATAATTTTCAATTTAGATATGCCAACCTCCGTGGCGGAGTGGTTAGCATAGCGCGCCACGACGCCTGGGGTCCCGAGTTTGAATTCCGTCCTGGGCACGGGTGTTCGTGAGCGTACCTTCGTCAATTTCATTGTACGATCACTCATCCCCATCTTCGCGATTAGCCACAACTGGCACAAAAGCGAAGTAAAATAAAGCAAATTAATCAATTTAGATACAGACGCGCATACATCTATTTATTTACTCAGAGTTTCAGATACAGTCAAACAGACAACGGAGCTCACCCATTGAACGTTTATAAACTTGTCAGAAACTTCGCACTATTCGGAAGACAGTTGAATCTGGTTTTCATTAACCTCGCCGGTTCCTGTGGCAAAATGGCAACAATTATTCTTTCATTAGTTGTCCGTCTCTCTCTCTCTCTCTCTCTCTCTCTCTAGCTAGCAAGATCGTATTTAGAGGGGACTCCGGGGGGATGCAGACTCCCCAAGTTCATATTCAAATAAACAAAATACCTGTTTACCGTTGTATAATATAAATGATAAAATAAATGGAAATAAGTTTTAGTTAATAAATATTCCAGTTGTATATCCAAAGGAAAATTGATTACTTGAGAAATTGAGTGTAGAATTTGAAACCTGGAGAAAAATAAACACATGCTAAATAATTACTTATCTGGTGAATCGGGTAGAAATCTTCCAAAGAACATAACAACAACAATAATAGTTTATTCTCATTAGTTTCAAACAAGTGTTTTCGGGTTACCAGCCAGGTTAAATTAGAGTTGACTTCCAACGTTTCGAGGGCATACATTGCTCTCATTTTCAGGAAATGTACAGGGTGGCTCAATATGTCACTTAACACCCCCAGTACAAGACTACTGCGGCATGGAACGTGAAAATGGCGATGACCAATCGTTGCCTGGCCAAGGGGGATACACATTGACGTCACCCGCATGGTCGTCAGCCATCTTGATGTCCGCCATCTTGAAGTCAACTTTAGAATTTTAAATGGGAAGGGGGTCGTGCGACATATCAAAATGGGGTAGAATTTCACCAGGAAAATAACTGTGACATTTGTTTTCACATAACATTAAATTTAAGGGGGATTCCCGCATGGGAGAGTGACAGGTCCTTTCCTTTATGCTTAAAAGTTTATTGTTCAAATTATCGTTAGTATGTGATTATGTGGTATTTATTGTTTAGACCAATCACTGAAAATGTCGGGATATTGACTTACCGGTATGTACATATCTTGTAGTATTGGTTGACATGGGAATACGATTTTGTTTTGTCTTTTCATAAAAGTTTAAAAGAGTGATGATGTGAATTGATAGTGTCAAGAGTAGCACATTTCCTTTTTCACTGATCTGAATGAAAATGCCACTAACACATGAGGAACGGATTGCTATCATATTGATGTCAGGGGAGAGAAGTACGCATGACATTGTCGCTGACTTCAATAACCGCAATCCTGCAAGACAACCGGTGTCGCATGTGGCCGTCAGCCAGTTGCTGGCAAAGTTTCAAGATACTGGATCTGTGGACGACAAGCCGCGACATGGACGTCCGAAAATAGCCATGGATGAGGGTACTGCTGTAGCGGTGTTGGCACCATTTGCAAAGTCCCCAACCCGTAGCACACGGAAACTGGCGCTGGAAAGCGGTGTCAGCAGGGGTTCAATTCAAAGGATTGTACGTACGTGACCACCACTGGCATCCGTATAAGGTACAGCTGCAGCAGCACCTTAGTGAGGACAATCCAGACAGGCGTTTGCAGTTTTGTGAGTGGGCTATAGCACAATTGCAACGTGAACCTGCCGTCGGTAGCAAGATTCTGTTCATTGACGAGGCTAATTTTTATGTGTCGTGGGAGGTGAATAAACAAAATCTGCGGTACTGATCACCCGAAAATCCACATTGGACAGATCCAAGCAAGGTGACGGGAGGCGGGAAGCTAATGGTGTGGTGTAGTACTTGGGGTTCCCGACTTGTTGGTCCATTTTTCATTGAGTGCTACTTGCTTCTGCTACGGGAGCAGATCTTACCATCTTTATTGTCCGGGGATTGTAGCTATCCTGAATGGTTCCAGCAAGATGGTGCTCCAACGCACTAAGGAATGATAGTCCGTCAGTACCTGGATCAACAATTCCCTCACCATTGGATTGGTCGCCGAGGGACTGTGGAATGGCCTGCACGCTCACCTGACCTAACCTCTTGGGACACCTGAAAGCCATGGTGTATGCTACGAAAATCAGGGATCTGGCCCATTTGCGCACACGCATTGTGGATGCCTGTACTGCAATAACTCCTGATGTTCTTCAGAATGTGGTAAGGTCATGGGAGAGAAGATTACACGTGTGTGTTGCGCAAGAGGGACGTCATATTGAGCATGTGTTATAACTTTGTGGTATTGTTAACTCTGCAACAATTAAAGTTAGGTGAAAACAAATGTCACAGACAAACCCCCTCCCCATTTAAATTTCTGAAGTTGATTTCATGATGACGGACATCAAGATGGCTGCCGACCATGCGGGGGACATCAATGTGGTTCTCCCTTGGCCAGGCAACGATTGGTCATCGGCATTTTCATGTTCCATGCCGCAGTTGCCTTGTACTGGGGGTGTTAAGTGACTTATTGAGCCACCCTGTAGAAATGGAGATCAGTGTAAGTTAATATACACCGAACTTCACAAAACTTCGCTACCATCTTTATTCTCCAGCTATAAGTAAGATTCTTCAATGCACCAGCCTCTCCTTGGTGAAGGAAAGGATACACTACACCCAGCAGCAGTTGGATCGCATAGATCGTGCCCTACTCTCATTACACCTCGAAATCTCTTCGCAGATTTCACCTTCTGACTGGTAATGGGTTGAAATCGTGACATCAAGCCAAGCAGATAGACTCCGGCAGAAGCTCACCACCAAGCAAGTCAAGAAGTTCACAACTCTAGAGACCTCAAGGCCCAGTAAACCAGAACTGGATGCCTAGAAAATCATCATTAACCTCACCAACAAGCCACTCGATGACGCAGAAACTTCCATACTCAAGAAAGGACTGAATTTTGCTCCAACACCTACAGCCTTACCCACCGAGAACATCATCTCCGGTATTGAACGAGCGGTTATCTGTCTCCCTCCAGATGCCAAAGACGAAATTCGTCATGAAGTCAGCCGGACCCTCAGGAGTGCCGTCCCACTAAAACGCCAACATCACCAGAGAGGAACGAGCAGCCCTGAAATCACTCCGTTCAGACCCTGACATTACGATTCTCCCGTCAGACAAAGGAAACACAACTATGTTACTACCAACACCAGCCTATCGGGACAAGGTTGCAGGATTTCTGAGCAATCAGGCACACAGGAAACTACCGAGGAATCCCACAGCAGCAGTGGAGCAGAGAACCAACCAACCGCCTCCTAAAGAAATCGGGCTTAAGAGATTCGCAAACACCTAACAGCGCAGCGCATAGCAGCCAGCCTCCCAGATTGTATGGCTTACCAAAAATCCACAAAGAGGGTGTCCCCCTCAGACCCATTGTCAGTGCTATAGCCAGTCCAACCTACGGAATCGCCAAATACCTCACATCCCTGCCTCAACCTCTAGTCGGGCAATGTGAACATCACGTAAAGAACTCTGCTGATTTCGTCCAGAAACTGAAGAAACTCAAGGTCTCTCCATCCGACATTATGGTTAGTTTTGATGTAGTTTCCTTGTTCACCAGAGTCCCAGTGAAAGACACATTGGAACTTCTAGGAAGCCACTTTCCACCAGCCATAGTTAATCTCTTCCGCCACACGCTAACTTCTACATATTTCCTGTACAACGGGAAATATTACGAACAAACTGATGGAGTGGCCATGGGTTCACCACTCTCACCGGCGATCGCGAACTTCTACATGGAACATTTTGAACATGAAGCATTGAAAGACGCTCCCAACCAACCTTCCTGTTTCTACAGATATGTGGATGACACGTTCGTCATTTGGCCACAGATAGACTTCCTTAACAAACGGCATTCAAATATCCAGTTCACCATGGAGATAGAAGAAGATGGCTGCTTCCCATCCTGGACATCCTAATCCGCTGCAAACCAGATGGCACCCTCGGACATAGTATGTACAGAAAACCCACCCACACCAGGGACCTGTAACGTAATGCAATTCATTGGTATTTGTCACCGTTCCGCGTTATTTCCGTACCTGGTACCGCGTACCGGCCCAAGTGCTGTGGACCGTTCCAAGGAAAATACCAGAACCTCTTGGTAAGGCGAACAGTAACGCTTCTGCTATACCGTTCCGTTCGTACCCGAGAGTGCTTCGGGGACGACAGCTTTGGGTACACAGAGTGGAACGATAAAATACCCGTACCAGAAAGCATGGAACTTGTTCCTTCTCTGAATGCCGGTTCCGTTACGGTACGTACCTCTCCTTAGAATCATACCGGTACAAATTCATGATGGGTATACCTGAAACTTTGGGATCGGGTACAATTGTAACAAAACCTATTTTCAACAAATCAAATGGGTATTGAATGGATCAGAAAATATATGTCAGGTAACTCTTCATTTTAAAACTTTCATTGTTGAATTCTTGAAAAATCGATAATAACTAATGTTAATGGAGGTTGTAGGCAATATATATATATATATATAAAAATAAATATGGAATCTTGAGATTTGTTATTAATAATGTTACTTTTATATAACCAATACACGTAATATTAGGGTGCAAGGTGATGCCAACATATTAAAAAAAAATCTTTCCAAGCAAGATATTGAGAGTTCGACATGATGATAGTTTATGTAATTAGAATATTACCAACTAATACATGTGGAAAAAAGGGAAAGATAATGTACGCCATATTGAGAAATATTGCCATCTAAGTTCCAGATCTTAAATTCGGGTTGACCTGGCATTGCCAATCAATATGATTTTGGTGAAACTGGAAATTAGACTCCATATTGAAAAATGTCACTTCTTAAGATAAAGAAGTAAAATTCGCTTTGACGGTAGCTTATGCTAATTACAGTATGGCAAATCAACATGATTGTGGAAAACCGGAAGTTGATGGACGCCATATTGCAAAATGTTACCTCTTAAGATAGAGAAGTGAAATTCGGTTTGACGGTAGCTTATGCTAGAGTATGGCGAATCAACATGATTGTGGAAAACCGGAAGTTGATGGACGCCATATTGCAAAATGTTACCTCTTAAGATAGAGAAGTGAAATTCGGTTTGGTGGTAGATCTTGCTAATTAGTGCATGTTAAATCAACATGATTGTGGAAAACCGGAAGTTGATGGACGCCATATTGCAAAATGTTATTTCATAAGACAGAGGAGTGAAACCTACATTGAAGAAGGCTTTGTTGATGTACTGACCGATATCTGGTATTCGCCAGATTTAAGGGTCTCAATTGGAACAATGACGACATTTTTTTTTTGTTACAATGGTGTAAATCGTTTTTTCATGTTCAAATTCGCACTGTCGTTAGCACAAGATCTTTATGTGAGAATTAATTAACTGACGATTCCCAGCAAATGTGAATTTCGATCAAAAGAATATTAATAGTTTCTTAATCGTTAGCGCACTTTTATGTATAAACTGAAGTGCCAACACAGTATAACTGTGCATTGTAAGAAGAAAATTGAAATAAGTTCACATTCATTGCCTATTTTAATGTCACCGTTTCATTTTAGGGTGCCTCTTGCTGCCTATTTTCATGCCTTTTTTAAGTTCCTATTTTCATCATTTTGGTGCCTATTTCAGAGGTTTTTAGTGCCTATAGATCCGCACCCTACTAATGACTCAGTAGGGAAAGTGATCGTGTTCAGCTCCCAGATGCTAGGTGACCATTGCTCGAATACTTAATGCGCCTTAAATCATTAAATGATGATCGTTTTATGTGGAAGCATTCTCTATGCAGCACATTTAATATGGTAGATGCTATACTCTTTCCAAAAAAGAAGGACATTTACCGACTTCCAAAAAATCCGCCCAGACACCGGACAGACACCTAAAAAGGAGGACGTGTCCGGATGAAAGAGGACGTCTGGTCACACTAATCCAGGGTAGCATCTGCAGCCTATATGTTTCACGGGCAAATGAAGTCAAAATTTGCTACATTTTTAAAGCGTCACACACGTAACGCACTTTTGTTAATGCTCTTCATGCATTCAGCCTTTGCAATGATACTCAAGTCTTTTTCATTTGTTAGCCGAGACGTTAAAATTCTTTGTAATTCTACGAAATCAGTTTGTTATGAATATTTTAATTCAATCTCATGTCAAGAACCTTAAATTTTGTAATGTAAAATGTCATATACACGTAACATTTTCTATTTAAAAACGTGGGCGTAATTTTAAAATTAACCCACTTTCTATGTAATCTATTCACATGTCATAGAACTCGTCTCATTTTTGATTGTATGCAGTGTCATAAACCGATTTCCAAGAACAGGGATTAGCTTTAAAAAATCCACATGAAGAGGCCGAAGAAGTCTGTTTACGTCTACTTAAAATAAGTTTTCCTTATTTATTAATTGCATTCATATAATTACATGAATCTATTATATAAGAGGTTTTCGTTTGATATTCGGAATATGTTTTTGTTTTATCATACATTTGAATGGATTTACTTGGTTTGTGTGTGTGAGAGAGAGTGTGTGAATCTTTCTTTTTCTGGTCTATTAGTGCATAGATGTGAAACAAAAGCATAACGATGGTGAATTACAAGAAAGCAGTGGCGTCTCGTGGCCTCAAATTTGGCCGGGGCTTATTTTTTAAAGAATTTAAAATATAATGACAATTCATATGAATTACAAAAAATAGGTATTTTTTTTCTTCTAGACTACAAACTGGACTTACTTTTTTGAAATAATTTAAAATGTAATGACAAATAACATGAATTACAAAAATAACGGGTATTTATCTTCTTCTAAACTACAAAACTGGACTTATTTTTTTAAAGAATTTAAAATATAATGACAATTCACATGATTACAAAAGAAACAGGTATTGTTGTGAAACATACCTTTCTACGAACGTTGACTCCTTTTCTTCTGCTCAGTAGGGCCTCCCCCATGGCGCAGTGGTAGCGTCATCGCCTTGTAATCAAGGGGTCCCGGGTTCGATACCCGGTGGAGGCACAAATGGTTCGGATCCCAATTTAAATTGTAGGTCCAGTCCCGATTAGCCTTACTGTGCATAAAGTGGACTTAAAACCCCAAACCAAACTCTTCTGCTCAGCAAATTTTGTTATTACTTTTTCGTTGAAGCTCTCTATGTTTGAAATGTATTCTATCTCTAATGTAAGCAAGTGCCAAGGCATTTGGTCTGTCTTGTCCCATTGCATTTCTTAAGCAGGTTTTAAATCACTTCAATGTGCTGAAACATCGTCCAGATTCAGCTGTTGCCACTGGAGTTATTAAAAGCATGTTTGTCATTTTTACTGTTTCTGAAAAAGTACCCTACCCTCTAAATAATTTTAAATAAAAAATGAATGCAATCTACAGATAGAGTTCACTACAATAAAGAACACGAAGTTCCCTCTTTAGTTTTCCCTCTTCTATGAAGGAATAATAAATCTGGGAAGATGCCTCTGTTTAAAGATTGTTCTCTTTCATTATGTCCTCGTAGAGCAAGTTCATGTCGAACACAGAATTTTAAGCAATCGATAATTCTATTAAATATATGCCTATTTTTCCGGACAAATTCATTGTGTCTTGTAATTGACAGCCTAGGTCCTTCATCAATTTGTGTTCGAACATCAACCCTGCCAAACTCACTCAAACATAGCGAATGAAAGCCACCAAAACACTACAGAACAACACGCGAGATCGAACGCGACTCGAAGGAAGTAGCCCCGAATCAGCACTCAAATCCATTGCACTCTCTCTGCTATCAAGTGACCATCACTGTAGCGTAGGTGGGTGTAGGCCACGCCTTCCTTTATACTTGCCCCGGAAAACGATAATTGACATCAATGCCGCTAGGAGCACTGTCGTATCCATTGCAACAGACGATGAATTTACGTGGGTAAAAATCGCCTTTTAAAAGACTGTGTGATAGTTATGCGTTATGGTGATTGATAACTACGTGAATACGTCCGATTTTCATTAGGGGCTAAGCCCCGGAAGCCCCAAGGGACGAGACGCCACTGCAAGAAAGGGTACTGTAGATTTCGGCATGTAACGTTAGTTGTACACCTAAGAATAAATAAAGTATACCGAATGGAAATTAACGTTAAAACTACGATTAAATTAATTCCGCATAGCTTTTAGCTAAACGAAGATTACAAACAACAAGGGAGGTTACATGTCAAAAAGAGAAGAGTTGTCACTGACGTCACTTTTCTACAGAAATTTATTAAACATGACTATCAGTGTTCCGAGCTATTACAAACTATAACCACAGAGTAAGTAATTTTATATCCAGAGCAATCCCGCTTATGGCAGTCACCCTTCACCACGCTTGACTGAGCACCGGTAGTTTTCTGAGCACTCTTGGTAGTTCTGATACTCCTCGTTAGGGAGAGCGCACAGCGCCTTACCTTCAGTTTCTCTCCAGGAGGTCCGCAAGTCCCCACCAGGAGATGGCGTTGAAAAATTTTAAGGGTTTTCTTCGAATTAACGCGAGCTAAGATCACATTAGCCAATGTAAAGAAAATTAAAATAAAATAACCAAATATACAAGACAAATGGGGACTCGAGTTTAACTAGAATGTAGGGTGTCTAACTTATTTTATGGTTTAACAGGGTTTCCCCGATGGTGCAGTGGTTGCATCGTAACCTTGTAATCAAGGGGTCCCGGGTTCGATACCCGGTGGAGGCACATAGTGGTTCGGATCCCACTTTAAACTCTAGGTCCAGTCCCGATTAGCCTTACTCTGCATAAAGTGGATTTAAAACACCAAATCAACCAATTGACCAACCTGTAAGACAGAAGGGGGGCGTACAACTTATTATTGGTTTCTCTTTCTAGGGCATTGGGCTTCATCTCCTACTTGAGTTTTGGAGCCCCTTTCAAGTATTTAACACTTAAAAGGATAATCAGCTACCTTAACACAGTACAGGTAAGAGTTGAGAATCACGTGTAATGCATAACAGATGTGCACAATGTTGGCCTTCTTGGCGTCGACTGTTCTGTGAAAAGTTCATAAATTATCGAGTTTGATTATCGTGTGTCAATACGAGACAGACCAGCTCAACAACAGAATATTCCTAACTCTATACAATTTACACTTTACCAGTTTATAACAAATGGTGTATAAAGGTACAGTCGCGGACACTTCTAGATTGTAACAATCCCATTAACTTTCCGTGGAATTGTTACAACGTAGAAATGTTGCTAGTGCCACTTGGCTACCTTTGATCAATCCTATTATTTGTGCTGAGGGTAGGTCACAAATGTATGAGATAACGATAATATGATGATAATATAATAAATGCAACTAACCGTCAGACATAATTTAGCCTAAAAGTTGCATAGGAAATTTTAAATAGGGGTGACTGGATCGATGGCTGAGCCATTCAGTGGGTGACATTTAATTTCCTTACTAACGTTCCTCCGTTCGAGACCCGACCTGGAATTGTTTTTCTTTGATTCATCAATTTGAACACATCTTTACTCATCCATACCTTTACAATTAGCCAAAAGCATCAGAAAATTAACGCTATATGACAAAAATATAAATGCTCTACCTACATTTATGAAGGGGGTTACAAGATATTGTTGCCCTAGGCCTTAACGTATATATGAATCTGTTTTGTATGCGAAAGAAGCACATACAAGAAGGATTTCCTGCTCTTTGGTGAAGGGAAAGGAAAAGTGAAAGTTGTCAGAAATATCTCCCCTGGTGTGACCTTCGACTGAAGGGTGAAGAGCTTGCAAAGAAAGGTAGCGGGGGGCTGTATGGACCCAATTGTCAAGTGCTTTAGGACAACGGTTTGAGGTCACCTTTGTAAAAGGTGTCCGAGAAAAGTGGTTCTGCATCTTCATTTTTATTGAAGTACACAAATGATATTAATTCATTCTTGAGAAGAGTGTATTTGGAAACACAAATGCATTAAGTTTCCTGTAGATTGACTGGCCTCTTGGTGAAAAGACGACCAGTTGGGTGTAGTTCGACATAAGGTGGAGGCGCATAGTTGTTCGGGTCTTACTTTAAACTGTACGTCCAGTCCCGATTAGCCTTGATGTGCAGAAAGTGGACTTAAAAACTAACTAAACAAAAGCTAATACTCATTAAGCAAGCAGACTTGAATTGTTATTAATATTGTAGTTATTAATACACTTAATATTTCTTTAATTTTTTTTGTTCTATAAGGTCACTTTTCTAACTTTCAGGTAATCGGGACGAAGATTGTATAGATGAAATAAATTATAGAACAAATTATTTGAAATGCACAACGTTAAAAATAACATTGCATACAAACAAGAACAATTGTGTTTTACTAAAAATTGTGGGAGATATATTCGTTACTACTGTGAAACTAATTACATTCGTATTTTGTGATAAATCAAATGAGGAATATTAATTTCTATAAAATAAAAAAAAAACTGATATAGTTATTATGAAACTGCAAACGCGAATGAGAAACTGTCATTGCATTCAATAGCGTAGTAACTCACTACCTTAGAACCCAGAAACCAAAGTCTTTTTCCAGTTGTGGGCTCAAGAGGGGTTGTAGGGGGTCATCCCTCCCCCTTTTGATCCAGTAATCCTATAGAAAAGAACATCAAAGGCAAGAAAAGATGGCAAAGTGACGGAAGGAACCCTCGTCCCTTTTCGAAAATCCTTGACTTAAAACAATTCAATCAATCAAGCATGGTTTATATATAGTTGTTGGTTCCATTCACAGGCATCATTTGCTGTCTAACTCACAAGGAATTGTGATCTCAGGTAATTTCAGTTAATAATTTCCCTCGACAGATCAGAATAATTTAGCCATCTCGTCAGACTAGAATCAAGATATGATGAGACGAAAATTCCCGTATCGCTACTGTTATCAATCGGATGAATTATGCTGCAGTGACTTATAGCACACAGCTCTGTACTTATAGTAAGTTTCTGTGTCCCACTTCCCCCCCCCCCCTTCATTCCGCGCAAGTAAAATATTGTGAAGCCCCTTAGAGAAAAGAAGAAATTTATTGAGAATCCCACATTGTACATATCATTGTTAATACTAGATAGGACAAACGGACGCACAATTGTTACACCCCCACCCCAACACACACAAACTTGCACAAGAATTAAAATACATATCGAAATAACTGTATGAGGACATTCCGGATATTTCATTTTGCTTCATGCATGGTTCTTTCTTGGGGAAGGGAGGATTCTTCATGCGGAAAAATATTTAATGCACGATCTTTTTTATTTTTGTGCTTCATACAATTCTAAACAAAAACAATTAGCCTACACATTCATGCATTGAAAAAAATACAATTTTGAAGGATTATTTAAAAGATATTAAAGACTACTCTTTTGAGCTTCGAGGTGGGAAGCGATTCAGCACCAAAAACCTTCCCATCGCTTAGAAAGTCAAATATTCAAAGAAAAAGCCACATTCGTCGACTAGTACTAATAGTAACAAATATACGACAGCAATCTTGTGACTTCAATGCTTGAGGTTGGATTGCCCGTGTTGTCTCAGCATCACAACGTCAATTGGAATCTACAGAAGGAAATAGAAAAGCGATGGGACTCGATTCGCTGGTCACGTGTCACCCAACAAGGAAGTCTATTGGAAAGACTTGAACCTCGAAAGTTGTCACAGGAGCGCGGAATTATGTTGCTGCACGTCGATACTCTTAATCATAATTTTAACGATGATATTTTCCCCCATATATCACTGTGTAATCAGGGTGTCCCGGGTTCGATACCCGGTGGAGGCACATAGTGGTTCAGATCCCACTTTAAACTCTAGGTCCAGTCCCGATTAGCCTTACTCTGCATAAAGTGGACTTATAACAGCAAATAAATCATAACACCATTAAGCCTTGTTTCCATGATTATGAAAAACTAAATATGCTGACCAAGGCAGTAATTTATTTTATTAAAAACATAAACTAAACGTAACGTTTCAACCTTCTAGCAAGGTCTTCTTCAGACTCTGTATCAAGTACAAAAGTAACAAGATACAAAAACAGGGCATTATATATACACAAACATTACTCCCTCCAGACTATTTAGAAAGTTGTTTGGAACTTTCTAGCAGGTGACTTTCACTTTCCAACTTTACTTTCACCTAAAAGGCTAAACAAGAGAAAGAAAAAGAGGAAGAGAAAGAAAAAGAGAGAAGGTTTGGAATAAGGAGTATGGGGAAGACCACAGAAAAGATATGCAAAGTGCTTAAGAAAGCGGGAATTAAAACTTACAGGAAGGGAGGCAGAAGCATCTTAGGAATAGCGAGGAATGCAAACAAGAAAAAGGAAAACAGAGAAGAGGAAGAGGAAGGGATTATCTACGAAGTGAAATGTAAAGAATGTCAGAGTGTGTACATAGGAGAAACGAAAAAGAGGCTGAAAGACAGGTTGAAACAACATAGGGATGATGTACGACTTAAGAGAGAAAGAAATGCAATATTTAAACACACGAGAGAAACAGGACATGACATAGAGTGAGATGAGGCTAAGCAGATAGGAAGGGAGAAGAGAATGCTAGTGAGAAAATCGAAGGAAGCCAAGGAAATAGAGAAGAAAGGTGAAGAAGACACAATGAACTGGAATGGGGGATTGAAGTTAAACAAAGAATGGAAGAAGATGTTAGAAACAGTGGAAAGGACAAGAGAGAAAGAGGAGAGGAGAAGGAAGAAAAATGAAGGGAAAAGAGCGTGAGATTAAAAGTCCAACCACATTCTATATGGAAGTAATTGTGTTTAGCCTTTTAGGTGAAAGTAAAGTTGGAAAGTGAAAGTCACCTGCTAGAAAGTTCCAAACAACTTTCTAAATAGTCTGGAGGGAGTAATGTTTGTGTATATATAATGCCCTGTTTTTGTATCCTGTTACTTTTGTACTTGATACAGAGTCTGAAGAAGACCTTGCTAGAAGGTTGAAACGTTACGTTTAGTTTATGTTTTTAATAAAATAAATTACTGCCTTGGTCAGCATATTTAGTTTTTCAAATAAATCAATCAACCAACCTTTATCTCGGCTCTTATTTGAATATGAAAAGGAAAGTGACCTTCTTGGCGTCGGCTGTTCTGTAAAAAGTTCATAAAAGGCTTTCCCATCCTATTGATTGGCAATTTGCCAAAGCCTGCTTATTATTGAATACGTCGTCTTGACATGTCACTGGGAAATCACTCTAGCACCTCCTACATAATAAAAGAATAGTAATCAACACCGAGTCAGGAATTTATTTTCGGTATTCTTAACTCGTACAATACAGCTACTCTGATTCTAAGCTCACACACCACAGTACACATTTCTAGTCTGTGCTCTGGACTATATTTGGCAGACAAACGAAGCTCTGGCATCTGAACCTGTGGCCGTATAATCCTTGTAGGCCTGTGTGTGTGTGTGTGTGTGTGTGTGTGTGTAGTCCTTGTGTGTTCTGATAGCCCCTTTACAGCCTCAGGTTTTAACCCAAGTAAGAATATTTTAGTCGTTCGACATTACAATTATGTCTATAGATATGGTAAGCCGCTGGATCCCGAATAATGTGACGGTTGCAAGATAGCCTAATTGCTGGCGCACCCAAAATTTCAACTCGTTTGTCCATTCATTCACAGCCCATCGACATTAAAAAAAAAATCAAGAGTGTTTTCTTAATTCAGAGCTCGTGTCAAAGAGTTTCCAGTTCGATTTTTTTCAATGTTGGTACATATCTGTTGATTTTTAATCCGTATAAACAACGCTATATGAATACTGGTTTCACACAAAATTTCAGGATCCCGGAGAGAACATTGTTGAGCCCTTTCATACGAATTTAGGTAAAAATGGCAACAGAAAAAATGGCAAAGTGAAAATGGCAAGCGGAAAAAATGGCAAAGTGAAAAAATGGCAAAAGGAAAAAATGGCAAAAGTAAATATGGCAACGGTAGAAATGGCAAGAATAAAAATGGCAAATACAATATACCTATTACGATTTTACGTGAAAATTGAGAAATTATGTGTCTTGCATTTCACAGTTTGAAATTTAAAGTTAATATGATTTTGATGTCATTATCATTAATTTGTCTTTGAATTGATACATTTTATTTGAGGTTTCTAAAAATAATGCCCTTTATTTCTTTATTTCTTTTGGCAGGAGTTAGTGCCGCTATAGAATCACATACTAATAAAAGTTAACTTTTGTAAATAATTTGAAACATGTGTGATTGATGTAACTTAAGGGGAGTGCAGCATTGAATGGGTTTTCATCTTGACTGAAAACAAGTTTACGCTTTGCGCGCACCTGCTGACCAGTCACAGATGTTTGTTACTAGTAGGACTTCAAGTCAGCTTTTATCTAACCCCCTCGCACTAAGAGGACGAACTTGTTTACTTTTTTAAAATGAAAATTATTAAATCTTGGAAAGCTGGAGATAAGTTCTTCTTTCTACAAGAGTCTGATCTGAAGAATGTTATAAGAAACAATTTCAAGTGTCGAGAAATTCTAAAAACAAAATTATTGAAACAAAATCCTGTGTGTTCCTATGACCATAATCATTCGTCTGAATATGATGCTGTGAAGGTTTAAGAAATTCAAAATATTAACCCTCCCTTCATATGAAATGTCATTATATGCGAGAAAAAATATTGCGCTACGAAGTTCAATAGAATATACATATAACACCCGAAATAATGAGCTTCTCAAGCCATACTTCACAACACGTTGACTGCCATGAGACCAAAAAGTGGGTCTCAAGTATCGTCATTCATGAAGCCGTGAAACCCACTTGTGTGTCTCACCACAGCAATTGCTTCGGGCCGCGATACCCCTATATGGGTTTCACTTGTCATTTGCTAACATGATCAAAGATATTGTTTTGGCTCCAGAATGTTACACTATACTCGTAGCCTGGCCCTAGATAGCAACAGGCGATTACAACAATGGCGTACAAATGGCCGTAACATTGTAGTAATAAACCAAGTGCTCTGTGATTATTTATGATGACATTATTTTGTTGATTTTAAATACAACAGGCCACATTAAAAAATGCATCCTTGTTTGACATTTGTTGTATTTCAGGCAAGAATTAAACAAAGAAGGAGAAAAATAAAGGAAGAAGAAGAAAGTAAGACTATATTCAGTGTGATTGAACGTGTAGATTGCAATTCATGCAATATTTTATGGAAGAAGCACTTCTGTTGTTGTATGTTCTGTTGACGATGTATGACCAAGAAACAGAAAATATGCGTTCAACTTGACGAGCTTGATAGTTCAAGTGATTGAAGTTCGTTATTTGAAGAAACGAAGTCATTTACAAAAAAAACAGTGACACACAGAAATGGGTCTGATGGCCTTCTGATCAAAATTCTCTTCTCCAGGCCACGATACCCAAAACTGGGTCTCAAATTTAAATTGAATTTTCAACGGTTTTTTGGATTGTTTTGAAATTTCTTGTGCTTCACAGATCTAATTACACCAACTTGATCCATTTTCACATTTTTTTTACTTGACCCCACAATGTCATTCAGACAATCTGGCCTTGGCAGTCAACGTTTAACATTAGTTCAAGAGGAACCCGAACATATGGCAATTAAAATATTCAATAACCTACCAAATGATATTAAAGCAGGAAATATGACAAGTTTCAAAAACAATTTTTTAAAAAAACTATTAGTTAATAACGAATATTATAGAGTAAATTGTAAATTATGTAAATTTTGTAACTATATTTTTTATCTGAACTGTACTGAACCCTGCAAATACCAATGTATATGGTTTATATGGAGTAATGCAATTCAAATTCAAACATCCTACAGAGTAAAGACTGTAGGCTTTATTGTGGAAGCTAATCAGGTGCATCCAGCAAGAAAATGAAGCAGTGGTAGCGATCATTCTGCACGCTGAGAGAGGACAACTGCCAAAGAAGAAAACTTGCCATTTTCACTTTGGCCATTTTTTCCGTTGCCATTTTTACCGGACACCGTAACTAATCGTCAGACATAAGTTAAAAGTTGCAATGGAGATTGTAAATTAGGGAACCAGATTGGTGGCCAAGTTATTCAGTGGTTGACTTTCGATCTCCTCACCAATGTTCCCAGGTTTGAGTCTCGATCTGGGAATTATTTTTCTTTGGTGCATCTATTTTGAACTCATCTCCAATCATCCCCACCATTACAATTAGCCAAAATGAGCAGAAATTGACACTAAATGGCAAAATTGTAAATGCAGTACGTGAAGATGGTTAAAAGATATTGTGCGCCCCAGGCTTTCACATACATTGTTTTGGGAGGGTTAAATGGGTTTATACAAAAGAGGATTTCCTGCTTCCTTTGAGTTGTGAGAAATTCCCCTCCCCTCTCCGGACTGACTAGACTCCCAAGATACAAAACAATCTGCCCTGTCCTTGTGGACCGAAGTCCCTTGACCAGCTTGCCACCCTCGGGGTAAAATAGCTCTCGGCGGATATTGGGGATGGAAGACTTGCAGAGAAAGCTTGGCGGTGCCTGCGTGTGTCCGACTGCGGGACATCCATTTGCAAGCAAACATGTGCTCTTTTCTGCCGCTCAAGGTTGTTGGCCCTCGCACAGAGCATGAAAACGGTTCATTGCTGCCCCAACCAGATGTGAAAGTGGATGGGGGTGGGGTCAGGTTCCAAAAGAATTTCGTTCGTCATCTGGCTGCCCTAAGCTTTGCATTGGAGAGCGATACGATGGCAATTCAAACGTTTTTTTTTCAACGATGGTAAGAATTTCTCGTGAAAATCGATATAAAAAATGCGTTTAGCAAACCTTTAAGATTGTTTTCCGAAAATTACATTTTCGTGAACCTAAGAATTAATATATTAAAGCGCCACGCAGGGTAGCTCAGACGGGCCTAAAAATGGTATGTTTATCACAAAGAGCAATAAACTTGACGTAATTTTGGTCGTCCCTAGCTGCCATGGGTCTATAATACAAAATTTTAAAATTTTTACACTACGCTTTTATGTTTCCTCTTCTTGCGACTTGCGAATATGTGAAATTCAACAGAGAAACTCACCATATTACAAAGAAAAAATGTATTAAGTGAGAAAGCGCATGGTATTTATTATAATACACTATGCCCTTTCCGATAACTTATTATTAACATGTGCTTTCTTTGTATTGAGCAAACATTTTCCTCTCGTATTTTCGTGGTTGAGTGGAATTGTTATGTATTATTCTTTACCAGATTCACAAGAATGAAGCACGTAAATTATGAAAATTGCAAGTGACGTAAACAAATTCTGCGCAAATTTTAAGGCTTTTTCGAGTTACGATATATTTTCTGTTGTTGACGATCGTCTTATTTAAATTGTTAGTTTCACAGCACTGATTATTTATCTGTCATGCTCCGACATAATTTCGGAGATTAAGATTAAATTAAACTTGCAATAACAGCACCTTCAGCATGAAATTCCTCATGTATTTAAATGGGAGAACAATTGCCCATCAAAAGCGTGAGGACACAACAGGGGTACTGCCACCTACAATAGTTTGCTCTGACCAGGCCCATTCAGGCATTCCAAATATTTGGAAGTTTCACACCATACTGGCAAAATCGCGTGTTTATTTACCTGGTTGAAAATGAGTTGTATTTGTCTATGCCTTGTTTGTGGAAGGTCAAAAGCGATGAATACAGTGACAGATATAAGCGTACTCAGTGCTATGAACAAACAGCTCATTGATATGTGGCGGGTTAACAGCCTTTTTTTAATAAATGCTAGTGTTACTGAACGTGTTTATTTAATACCGACATAATGACATGAAAATAACAATAATCTCATAAATTACTTCATTATTTTGCAATATACTTATTATGTTATGTACTGGCATGCGCAGAAGGCTTAAGAGGCTACAGCCCCCCCGGATATTTTCAGAAAAAAATAAATATCAAATGACAAAGTGGCAAGTGCAGAGGGGGTAATAGATATCCCTCCTATCCCCCATCCCTTCAAATTCTATCCTGCATTAAAAGTAATAGATATATGTTTATTCGCTACTTCCACATGACAAGACTTCTGATTTTTCGTTCCATTACTTTCGAATTAAGCCCAGAACGAGATCTAGAGCATTATATATAGCACATCCAGCCATTATTTGTATTGACTGACTTGATTTAAGTCCAGTTCATGGACAGAAATTCAAATCGGGACTGAACCTACAGTTTTAAAGTGGGATCCAAACCACTATGTGCCTCCACCATGAATCGAACCCGGGACTCCTTGATTAAAAGGCCACAACACTCTTACCAATGCGCCCTTGGGGTTTGTCCATTGTTTGCATTAGATGAGATATTGTATGGATTTATTGCAACCTTATTAATACAATTGTAATAATAATAGTAATAACAATAATATATATTTCGGAAGTATTCTAAATCCTCGTAAATTCTCCCCGTCGCAAGGAAACGTGAAGTGGAGAGGGACCATAACATGAGAGAAGAGAGAACACCACAGAGGATTATCCTGGCCGTGGTTCCAGTCGCCTGAACGTCGTAAGCATTCAAAACTTATTGATGGTCAGATGTCACGTGGTGATAACAACGCACAATACTTTTATCAGAACTTCTGACGAAACGAGTTTCTGCTGTAGTTCGCAAACCGCAATTACGTACAGAATGAGAATCCGAGTTCTTCCCCAGGTCTATATACAAGAGATGCGCACGCCCATTCCACATTCCAAATTACTATCGTCACTGTGACGTAGGCATGCCAAACAAACCAGCCCCCTCCTCTAGCCCGCGCTACGATGAGTTAATCGTGAAAGATGCGTGTGAGAGGAAATTTCCAATGCCCATGGAGGACTGGGACGAACTGCAGTAAATTGGTTCGATTTCAATTTTCATTTAAAGTTGCTCCTATATCGATTTGATTAATGGGGACGATGAGGATGGGTGACGATTTGATTTTTTTTAAAATAAAAAAAAACATTCGCTAAGAACACCAATGCCCGGATTGGAAGCCGGTGCACCTGGCGCCGTGGTGGTGCATCAAATTAACAAATAGATGTATACTGCGCCAAGAACGCAATTGTTTTGTCCAATTATTTTTTCTCATAGAATGGATCAACCCATCCCCAGACGTTAATGGGGGAAAGAAGGAAGAGATGAATGAAAGGAGTTAAGACCTCGGAGTGGACCTACAGTTTAAGGTGGGATCCGAACCACTATCTGTCTCAACCGAGAATCGAACTAACAATGAATGACATACGGAGAACGGGATGTACGACATGTCAGCCGTCTTCTGCTTTCTCCAATGTTGGCTTCCAAAGAAGTATGCGTTTTGTATCATATCTCATCAATTTTGGTTACACACAGCGGTAGCAGCAAGTGTGGTGAAAGAAATAAATTAATTCTTCCCCACGGAATTATAACAAAAACCCTGGAACGTATCAAAACCAAAATATTTCCATGCAGAATGAAAGTTGGCATGTTCTGTGGTGTGGTTGACGAATTTTGGTTAGCATTCGTAAGCATCAGCTCATAAACTTGAAGGCTAAATTTGCAGAATAAAAAGAACATCTACAACATTCCTTCATCTGATTTACAGAAAGGCTAATCGGGACTGGACCCACAGTTTAAAATGGTGTTCAAATCACAATGTACCTTCACCGGGTATCGAACCCGGGACCCATTGATTACAAGGCGACGATGCTACCACTGTACCCGGGGAGTCCCCTCATAGAACAAAGTATCCTTCTACGACGATTATACAGAACTTAGTGCAATTCCTTCATTTGTAATCTATTCTATATCAGCCTCAGTATTTCGTTATTACAATCCAAGGAATAGTATTCTCCTTAAATAAGAAATAAAGAAATAAAAAAAAAACAATGGAAATAATCTTCAAACGGACGTAAAAAAATCGAATCCAACTACCTGCAGAATGCCTGAGGGAAACAACAAGAATTTTCTCAACAAAGACATATCCGAAATTTCCATAACATTCTAATAATTTCGTAACCCGTGCAAATAATCATGTGGTAAAATCTTGTCGTGGTTGCCTGTAAAGACTAAAATCACCAAATCATTTCTTTCCATATTTCCCGTATTTTCTCCTCCTCTTTAGCTCTCAACTGTTCGGAGTGGGATAATGCTAGATTATTTGTCCCTAATTATCTCCTTTTCTTAGTCTTGCTTATATCTTGGACTCCTTAATAACTTTCCCAACAACTCCTTATCAATTTGTACTGCCATGTTTCCTACAATGCTTTTCCTACTTCCTAATAACATTCACTTCTGTACACACTTTGATGTAAAAATTAAATAATAATAATAATAAACCCTATCCGTCGGTCCGTTTATCTTTCCAACCTATAGAGCTGAGACTATTTTTACAAGATAAACCTCGGACGCAGACACTCCACGATCTTTTGGCCCCTCCTTCCACCTTCTCTACCTGCCCTTTTACTTGATGTTATTCAGAATTGTATTAGTATCTGGAGTACTATCGTAACATAAAGTTATTAACCTGGAATGAATTAAAAACAAAAATGGGGAGTAATGCTGTGTTTTGAAAGAGTATTGAAAATAAGTTTAGCTTTTCATTCATTACTCTCTCTAGAATAGTCTTCTTTTGACTTAATACACGCTTATCAACGTTTCTAATTGAAATATTTTATTCCAAGCAAACAAGTATTTGCAACTGATTAAAAATTTTGCTTTTATTTTTTCGAGACATTCGAGACGAGACGAGACTTTTCAAAAGCCGTCCCGTCCCGTCCCGTCTCGTGTCTCGTCTCGAAAACGAGACGAGAAAGGCCTTCCGTCTCGTCCCGTCTCGAATTTCAAAAGGCTTGTCCCGTCCCATGAGCAACACTACCCCTCGTGAATAATCGGTAATCATAAATTATTAATATTGTTATTATATGTTAAAGAATGGATCACATAAATGATGCTTTATATTTAGGGCCCGGGACTTTATGTTTTAACATATTTTGTATTTGGCATCACATTGAATACTGGGGTGAGGTCTTTCCATATCTGATGAATACTCTGAATTAGACAAACTTGATAAGCCATATTTTGACATATGTGACCAATTTGGCGTTTTTATAATACATTTCTCCAATTTCCCTGTAATAAGACATATTTCGTAATTGTCTTGCATATGATCTGTTATTTTATAATTTATTATTCGTATAGCGCATCTGATAGTTAATATTATTAGTATTTGAAGAGATCTTCAGTATTGCAGAATTTAGACACGTCGAAACATCAAATTCTGCCTAAAAAAGTTGTGACTGTGAATCGATTGTATAGATTTACCAGAGATGTAGCGAGCTGCCAATCATGATTTAGTTTCCACGACGATGTAAATCTGAGATAATAGAGATTGAAACTTAGGATACATGCAGTGAACCTCATAATATATTTAGTATTTTCCCACTATATTCTTTGTAAAGGGATTCTGCCTTCATTTAAAACCTCACCCCCATTTCACCCTAGTGGATCTTCCCTGGAAGATACTGACATACCGTATGGTGAGAAATTTGAAAGTACTGTTGTGCAAATTTGTGACTTGTTATTAGACGAAAATGATAGTGAACACTCAGCAAGAAAACTCATGCCCAAGTCAGGATTCCCTTCCCGTCACTCTTTTGATGGCCTTTTTATTTCCAAACCCCTCAGCAAGTTATTTAAAGCGTCTTGATGATCGAATGTGATCTTGGATATTCGAAGAAAGTCCAACTTCAAGAAATACGTAGATTTCTTCAAGAATCACTAACTTGGGCCTCTCGTCCATTAAGAATCACACCGAAATTTGTTTGGAAAAACATTTCTAAAAATTGATATTACACCCATTGATATCCATATTATATAACAGTTTGCCTGCCACTTCGACGATGTTGTCTGTGTGGGCACCTGCCTTCATCCGTAAGTAGAAATATAAAATGAAGAGATAACTTTAGTAACTTCTTCCTATGTTAATAGAAAATAATAATATGTTGCGCACTATTGCGTTTTCCGTTCCGCGTTTAACTTTGATGTAATGCACACGTTACTTTCTATGGCAGGAGTAACATTTACAACACAGAGTATGAGGTGGCCAAACGCCCCAAATTTTCCTCGACATCTGCTTCACAATTTCCACACAGGTTCAATTCAGGGTCTATTTTGGCTCATCCTCCCTCCTCCCCGCTTCCGACGAAAAAAAAATGGGCAAATCCCAAGGTTGTGGGAAATACGACGTAACAGGTAGACATGAAGGGTGAGGGCCTGGGAGAGAAATAAAGCGAATGAAATAAAGAGATGGAAGTATGGAGATATGAGAAAACGATAGAAATAGTGATGGAAGGGAGAAAGCTAGTAAGGAAGAAAAAGGGAACAATACGAATCCACATAAAGAAACGGAAGAAAAAGAGAGAAAGTAAGCGATAGCTTTAAAGAAAATGGAGCGTGAAAACAGAGACAGATAGAAAAGGGGAAAACAAGAGAGCAAAATCTACTACGGACAGGGAGTGCTGAGTTTTCGGCGAGTCCATTTCAGAGTTTCTTGTGCGTCCACACCAATGGATGGTTTCTCTGGCAGAAGGATTCGGATTCCTTCCTCTACACAGCAGCTGGGATAGTTGTCCTCCGGCAGTGACAATTATGGACTCGCTGGAACGTGGAAGCCGGGCCCATAGGCCGGGCCACGACCCAAAGGGAGGGAGGTAGCTTTTAAAATGCTTCCTGCCCGTTGATGCGTGAAGGACCTAATCTTCAGTATCTCTAAACTGTGTGTGGCTGGAAAGTGGCCGGTGAAGTAAGAACAGGAATCTGTCAATGTAATCAAAACGTAAGGGAATAGAAAATAAATTAACAGCAATTACGTTACATATTGGTTCCAACTTTTGTAACTTTTTTGTAAGGTAACAAACAGACGTAAAAGTGCCGAAAATTCCTTCCACCCAAACACAAAAAATTTAGGAAACGATGTATAATTAATTCCCCTTACGATGTTTACAGTTCTCCACGTGAAATACACGAAAATGATGATAACCGAAAAGTATTTTGGCGGTGCATTTCGTAGTGCATACATAGTAGGAAACAGAAGCTGGAGTGAAAGAACAGGCAATAATATTAATTACAATGTCGTGTACACCCAGGTATTATGAAGCAGAATACATCAGTTTCCCCACTTTTAAAACACATAACTCCCAAGGATGTATTGAGGACCCTCCCCGAAAGACTTACCAAGCACATATATTAAATAATGAAAATATGCGTTGTTTAACATTTGTGTAATCGAGGATTTTTTTATTTCAACTAATTTGAAGGCAGTAAATATTTAGTTTTTCTATAATTGTTTTATTTAACGTTAAATTGATGTGTGTGTGTGTATCTAAGTAAAAGCTAACGTACAATGACTCCATTGTTGCATAACAAAAACAAAATGATTTTATTGGGAGAAGCTTGAGACTAAACTATCCTACCTCACTGTAAAGAACGTATGTAGGGGTGAGGCCGAAGGATCTTTACCCCCCTCCTCCCCGATAGACTTTAAAAGTACTACATTAAAGAATGAAAATGTATAGTTGTCACGGTATCTAGTGACATGTGAAACGCAGTTCGATGTAAATTATTTTTTGTTTATTGATTCATTTTATTCACAAACATGAAAGTGTGAGGTTTGATTTTTATTTTTGTGAATAAACTTGTATCCGAGCCAGACGTCGGGAGTTGGGAGATGGGGTTTTCCTTGAGTGACAGCCGCCGCCTAGAACATGACATGTTTGCACCAACGCGAAGATAAGGAAAGATTATTTTCGTCGCTACCAGGCCTGAGTCGCAGCGGGCGGGCTAACCCATGTTCACGGATGACCAGAGAGATCAGCTGGAGCTCAAGCCTGCAAGGATCGACGACGCGCACTTGACCGCGTTTCAAGACAATGGAGAGAGGTCATTTCCATCCCCTGAGAAAGCGAAGCCAAGCCACTAGAGCGTCCTGTTCAACGGAAGAATTCGAATCTCTTATATATAGGCAGTACTATGATTCCAGACACAGTTTTGACCCGGATTTCACAGAGAGAGCATCTCCGCGCTACACTCTCGCGTGATCATTGCTTTGTGTCCGTGAACTTTGTTTCCTTACGTACTGTGAGCAACTTGCGGATAGGGAGTTACCAGTGTGCGCCTTATTTTGGTGAAGATTACGCGGTGATTTGTTTTTGCCAAGCGTGGACTACATAAGGATGGAGGGCTAAAGAAGATAGAGAAGGGGGGCGTCGCTTCCCTGACGCCTGCAACGACGCCGAAGCCAGTCAGACGACGCCAAAACCAAACACTGCCCAAAGCCCGAAGGACGCTTCCAGATCGACGTCCCAACCAAAGCCCGAAGGACGTTTCCAGATCGACGTTCCAACCGAAGCTAGTTACCAGAGAAAGAGAGGGAAGGATGATACCAGAACGACGCCCAAACGAAGCCCGGCACCAGAGAGAGATGATTGCAGATCGACGTCCAATTGATCCCCGACACTAGAGATATTCCGAACCGGCGCGTGACCACGTACACCCGACGCTAGTGACAAGAGGAACGCCCGAAGTACTGAGGAGGTGCAAGTACACCATGTCGTCGCAATTATTCTTCGTCGCGATCGACCTCGGAGGACAATTTCGCCACAAAGGAACCGTGTGCAAGTCCCGCGTCCAGGAGAGATGAATGACCACGCCATGTAGCAGAGTCTGGTACAGTATACGTCAGAGGGTCTCATGTACATGTAAACGTGCGTCGTCAGTATCAACACCGTACAGTTAACGCCGAAGTCTCACTTATTTGCAAAGTTACTCAGGAAAACCCAAACCTAACTTCCGCGTCTAAAAATTGTTTTGGTATTGTTATAAAAAAGGGTAATTTCATGTTCAGATGTTCTAATTTAATTGTCTGCATTCAGCGTTAGAAGCTCCATTTCATTTCTTTAATATTTAGTATAAATTGTCAAAGTGTGCTCCATTTCTTGTGTAACCGACCGCCCCGTCGCGTCATTTAATTTGTCAATAGTTGACTGATGAGTCCTTTTTAATTGTGGAAAGCGTAGTTGTTTTTATTGCAAGGTCGTGTGCGTGAAATAGTATTATTTGTTGCATAGTGGTTTTTAAGGTAATTTTTGCTCGCGCCGACGATTGATTAGTGTATTCCGGCAGCTGGAGCCAATTAAGTTTTTGCATCCCTATGTAATTGAGTAGTTGTTCTCATTGGACGAGAGAGGCTTATGTGTAATACCCCCGTCCGAGAAACTTGTATAATGTCGTTCTTACGAGTCAACGCATACGTTCATTCGAACGAAAGATTTAACCACGCCGACCCAATTGTCTTAGTTAACCGCTTTCCGAGGGCTGGCACTTAAGTTATTTTAAAAGAGCACAGGAGCTGGCAGACAAATGCCCTAAATTCACATAAAGGTTTAGAAATTAAAAGGAACGATATGTTAATGAGATCCATGATTTGTATCCATACTTCACATGTAAAAATACCTCATGTGTGTGAAAGAGAGATAGAGTGAATGTTGTGAGAGTGAGGAGGCATTGTAAACAGTTGTTGATTGCAATATTATTTTGTTGTTACAATATATATTCACTTTTTACCGTTCGTCAGTGTTGTTATTTGACGTTTTTTCAGGTACCAGATATTATGCTATTAGTGTTTTATGATTGTTCGAATCTACATATCAAAGGTAAACAAAACAGTGTAACTTTTTAAGGTATTAATCTCCGCCTCGCAATAGTATGACAATAAACGACCGTCTCAGTACCGAACTTGATAACTGGACCGTGAGTCACGACCGGTTTCCCGTACACATAACGACGTTTGGCCCCGTGCCGGGGTATGATTGACACGTCATTTTTGGGGAACGTGAGTGCACTCGTTACATAGTTGTTTAGCATTTGCTGTATAATCGACAGTTATTTATTTCCACCTAACCTTGAGTGACACTACCAAAGATATTAATCTCAAACTTTAATTTTCCTGAACTGGATCTAACATTTTTTCTTGACATATAATAAATATTCAATTCTTGATATATTTGGCACTGATTTCCTTGCCAGGGCAGTTGATTTCATACAAGTTTCAGTGATCTTAACTGTACACTAGATAATGAATACATGCTTTTATTATACTTATTCTTATATTGTTTTACCTGTTAATGTGTTTTAATATTTATTGATGTTATTTTAATTTAATATTAGTATAATATAATTAATTTAAGTGTTTATATTATTATTATTATTTCTGAGAAACTTTGTTTTGACCCCCTAAATTAATTTCTAAACACGTGCCTAAATTAGCTCCTACTAAATTTATAACTTTAGTTTTCTTCCTGTCTTCTTTTTTCTTATGAAAAGAGGAATAGGTAGGAGCAGACCCTAGCCCCAAATTTTACTTGTCCATCTCTACTTAGTCACAGTGCTCCCTGCCTACCTCCGTGGCAGGGGAAGTGGTTAACGTCAAAGGTCCCGGGTTTGAATCCCTACCTGGTATATGTACTCCTTCTGAGAGTCTCTAAGTTAATTTCATCACATAATCACTCATCCTCATCTTCGCAAATTTGCCAAAAGCTGAAAAAATGCGACGCTAAATACCAAATCACCACCTCTCCCCAAACACATACATAAACAGAAGAATAAAGATGTGGAGAAATAATTAATTAGTGATGTATACAAAACTTACTTTTCTCATAAGGTGATCTGATTTATCTTGAGATCTTTCGTCTTCTATTTCGACGACGATAAGTTAGAACCAAACCAGCGAGCTCTCTCACATGTGTAACCATTTCATTACGAGCTTACATATCAAAAATGCACATTCTTATAAGACGCAGAAAATGAGACTGTGTTGCTGCAAATTGCGAGCTCATAGTTTGCAACCACTAAATAAAGTACGCATCAATTAAACAATACCACTCTTAAACAGGAGCCTGTTGTTACTGATTCATTATTCTCTGCCAAGATGAAGTATCTTCCTTGCCTTCTTCAGCGACTGGAAATCAGGTATTTGGGCTAGAAAATGGGGAGGATCCAACCGTCCCATACAGTAGCATTTATGAACAAAGGAGGAGGTGACATCCAAAGAAGAAGCATATTTTCACTAGAAATACACTTCCGCTATAGAAGATAAATACATTGACTATATGTCAGAAATGAACACAATTGTAACTCTCGTACTGGTATGTAATTAGTGAAAATATCTGGCTGAAGATTATATGTTTTATTACAACAAAATAAATGCATTTCGAAAGCGAACATGTGTAATTGTCCTCTTTATGGAAGTAGTAATATTT